>NW_011482207.1:12439-15512 GCF_000754665.1 Bison bison bison
TCCATGGACACAGGAGCCTGGTGGGCTACAGCTCATGGGGTCACGATGAGTCTGACACAACTGAGCGACTAGCACATCCCAGCCCTAGTGAATCAGAGGCCCAGAGTTTTTGTTTTCGCAAGCCCTCAAGGTGATTCTGATGCAAAGTCAAGTTTGAGAGCCACTGGTTTAAGCCCTTGTTGCTTTCCTAAAATGGATCCTGGTGGGGTGAATAACAGATGAGCTATTGTTACCAGTCAGTTCTCCGTATCCCATTGAGGACCAGGCTTGTCTCCATCGCAGCCAGTGGCTGTGACACAGATCTGTTGGCTCAGGGGGTTTGATGATACCTTTTCCAGGGGGACCCAGTCAGACCTGCCTGGTTCTGGGGTGTCAGTGTCTGGGTCTCCAGGCACCTGTCTGAGCTCAGCCAGGCCCCCACACCCTGCCGCTCCCTGAAGAGCACAGGAAGTATTTTGCCCTCAGAACCAAATGTGCCAGATGTAGGTACTTAATTGTTTTCCCTGAGTGAAAGAATTCTTTTATTCAAAGAGTAGAGGGTGATGGAGAAGACCAGACTTAAGGGTCTCACAGATAACATGAATGGAATGGTATTTGAAGTGTTCAGACAACAAATACTTCCCTGGAGCCTTCTCTGGACTGACTAGTGGGAAAACAGTGGTAAAGAAAATAAAAGGGTATGTGAAGCGGGAGTATCACAACTGCACAAATGAAGATGGATGGGCTGCGGAGGCACACAGAATTTTCCCTTCTGGGATACCCGAGTAGATCTTGGAAGACTTCCTGGAGGAAGTAGCTACTCATCAGTCAATACTAAGCGTATGTGTGCTGGGTTGGGGGAGAGGGTATTCCAATCTGGGGACAGAGCCTTGCAAAGACCTGGAGGGGAGGGAGACCCTGGCTCCTGCCAACAAGAGATGGGAGCTTGGTGTGGCAGGAGGGCGGAGTCCCCTAGGAAATGGTCCTGTTCAAGCTCGCAGACCCAGGAACACATCTGAGGAGCAGGTTGAGATGTGGACAGAAAGATATTGAAATGATTTATTAATGTGAACTGGCCTCTTACTGTCTTAAATGGAAATAATTTATTTACTGCTTTTTATTATGGCCCATTAAATGCTGCTTGGACACAGCAGGCCATGTCACGAACACTGCTCTCATCTCCCCTCCCTATCCTGCCCTGTTCCCTCTTTGTTTTACTATTAGGGAAATATTGATATATATTCATTCCTATGAACAGAGAGACTCGTTAACCACTTATGTGGGGCCTTCATGAAGCTGCTTCATGTCATTAGGCCTCCTTTTCTGTGTTACAAATTCAGGTTCTCTGCCTCCTCCTGGGAGATGCCACTTCACCAGGTCTGAGGAGGAGTTTGGGAGTCTGCTTTAAATTAGTTTTATTGAGTATATATGTTTGTTGTACATAGATTTACATACATAATTGATATACAGAGAAAATGCACTCATTTTAAGTATACTAATACTGGTGTTTCAACGAATGTATTCATTTCTGACCATCACAGCCCCTTGCAGACATGCTTCACCCTCAGCCCCAGGCATCCTCTGATCTACTTTCTGTTACTATAGATTAGTTTCGCCACTTTTAACATTTCATGTCCATGGAATCATGTAGGGTGTACTCTTTTCTTTCTGGCTTCTTTCACTCAGTATGTTTCTGAGATTCATTCATGTTGTGTGTATATATAAGTAATTCATTGCTTTATTGCTGCAGAGTACTTCTCTCACTGAGAATGCACTCGTGTTTTTGCTGCATTGCCATTTTAGCCATTCTCTTGCTGATGGACATTTGTTTCTAGTTTTTGGCAGTTATGGACAAAGATACTGTGAGCATTCAGGTGCAAACTGCTTTGTAAACTCGTTTGCATTTGTCTTGGGTCAATCCATAGGAGTGGGCTTGCTGGGTCATATGATGCATGGATGCTCTAACTGGGAAAGGAGCTGCCAAACTCTTTTCCTAGGTGCTTGTAGCAGTTTACATTCTGACCTGCAGTGTAGGAGAGGGCTACTTGCTTTACATCCATGCAAGCACTTAGTATGGTTAGTTTTTCGTTAGATTTAAATTATTATTTTTTTTTTTTTGCCATACCAGTGGTTGTATAATGATTTGTCACTGTGGTTTTACTTTGCATTTTTTTAATGATTGAAGATTGAGCAGCTTTTCATGTGCTTCTTGGCATGTGAAATGCCTGTTCACATTTTTTGCCCATTTTTTTAATAGTTCACTTATTTAACTGTAAGAATTTTTTATTTGCTTGTATTTTATTTTAAAACTATACATCTTTATTCATAAGTAAGATTGGTCAATGGTTTTTATGTTAAATTCAGGCATTTTAAAAAATAATTTTTGTTATATTCTGGATTGAAGTTCTTTGTCACACATGTGTATTGTGAATATGTTCTCATTGTCTGATTTGCCATTTCATTTTCTTTATTGTGTCTTGAAGAGCAGAAGATTTAAATTTTGATGAAATTTGATATGTCATTTTTTTCTTTTATAGTTTGAGATTTTTGTGTGTTCTAAGAAATCCTTGCATACTCCTAGGTATTAATAGAAGTTTTATAGATCCAGTTTGAGTTTTTGTATATGGTATAAGGTATGGATCAAGGTTAATTTTTCACATATGGATATCTGCTTGCTCCAGCACCATTTGTTACAAAGACGGTTCTTTTCCCACTACATTACCTTGACACCTGTGTTAACTATTCAGCTGCTTGTGTATTTGTTGATCTGTTTCTGGACTTTGTTGTGTCATTTTGATCTTTGTGTCTGTCCTTATGCCAATGCCAGTGCCACACTGTCTTGATTATAGGAATCTGTATTTTTAGGAAGAACCCCTAGACGGTTCTCATGATCATGGCCATTTGGGAAACATGTATTAAATTTTTCTAAGGATCCTTCTGGTGATGACAATCTTAAGTCTGAGTATTCCTGCAAGCTCATCCTCCATTTATACCCCAGCTCCTTGCTACTCAGAGTGGAGTCTACAGACCAGCAGTGTCAACATGACTCAGGAGCTTGCTCAAAATGCAGACTCCGGCCTTGCCCCAGACCTAC
>NW_011482208.1:0-2856 GCF_000754665.1 Bison bison bison
GTGTCCGACTCTTCGCGACCCCATGGACTGCAGCCTACCAGACTCCTCCATCCATGGATTTTCCAGGCAAGAGTACTGGAGTTGGGTGCCATTGCCTTCTCCTTTTTACTGATGAGTGTTGCTACAAGATTTATCAGTTTTGTTTATCATCTAAAGGAACCAGCTTTTAGTTTCATTGATTGTTTCTATTGTTTGCTTCATGTCTATTTCATTTATTTCTGCTCTGATATTTATGATTTGTTTCCTTCTATTCACTTTGAGGTTTGCTTCTTCTTCTTTCTCTATTTGCTTTAGGTGGTGTTGTTCAGTTCTTAAGTCATGTCCGACTCTTTGCAACCTCATGGACTGCAGCACGCCAGGCTTCCATGTCCTTCAGTATCTCCCAGAGTTTGCTCAAACTCATGTCCATTGACTCAGTGATGCCATCAAACCATCTCATCTTCTGTCTCCTCCTGCCCTCAATCTTTGCCAGCATCAGGGCCTTTTCCAGTGAGTCAGCTCTTCACGTCAGGTTGCCAGAGTTTTGGAGCTTCAGCATCAGTCCTTCCAGTGAATATTCAGGGTTGATTTCCTTTAGGGATTGACTAGTTTGATCTTGCAGGCCAAGGCACTCTCAAGAGTCTTCTCCAACACCACAGTTCGAAAGCATCAATTCTTTGGTGCTCAGCCTTCTTTATGGTACAACTCTCATATCGGTACTTGACCACTGGAAAAACCATACCTTTGTTGGCAAAGTGATGTCTCTGCTTTTTAATACACTGTCTAGGATTGTCATAGCTTTTCTTCAAAAGAGCATGTGCCTTTTAATTTCATGGCAGGAGTCACCATCTGCAGTGATTTTGGAGCCCATGAAAATAAAGTCTGTCACTGTTTCCATTTTTTCCCCATCTATTTCCCATGAGATGATGGGACCAGATGCCATGACCTTAGTTTTTTGAATGTTGAGTTTTAAGCCAGCTTTTTCACTTTCCTCTTTCACCTTTATCAAGAGGTTCTTTAGTTACTTTTTAGTTTCTGCCATTAGGCTGTTATCACCTACATATCTGAGGTTTGTTGATATTTTCCCTGGAAGTCTTGATTTCAGCTTGTGATTCATCCAGCCTGGCATTTCACATTATGTAATCTTCATATATTAAGCAGGGTGACAATATACAGCCTTGACGTACGCGTTTCCCACTTTGGAACCAGTCCATTGTTCCATGTCCAGTTCTAACTGGTGCTTCTTGACCTGCATACAGCTTTCTCAGGAGACAGGTAAGGTGGTTCAGACTCCCATCTTTTAAAGAATTTTCCACAGTTTGTTGTGACTTGCACAGTCAAAGGCTTGGGCATGGTCAATGAAGCAGATGTTTTTCTGGAATTCTCTTGGTTTTTCTAGCATGTGAGATGAGCACAGTTGTGCAGTAGTTTGAACATCATTTGGCATTGCCCTTCTTTGGGACTGGAATAAAAATGGACCTTTTCCAGTCCTGTGGCCACTGCTGAGTTTTCCATATTTGCCAGCATATTGAGTGCAACACTTTAACAGTGTTATCTTTTAGGATTTGAAAGCTCAGATGGAATTCCATCACCTCCACCAGCTTTGTTCATAGTAGTGCTTCTTAAGGCCCACACTCACTTGATTTCACACTCCAGGATGTCTGGCTCTATGTTGTTGACCACACTGTCATGGTTATCTGAGTCATTAAGACCTTTTTTGTACGGTTCTTCTGTGTCACCTCTTCTAAATCTCCCCTGCTTCTGTTAGGTCCTTGCCATTTGTATACTTTATTATGCCCATCTTTGTATGAAATGTTCCCTTGGTATCTCTAATTTTCTTGAAGAAATCTCTAGTCTTTCACATTCAGTTGTTTTCCTCTATTTCTTTGCATTGTTCTCATAAGAAGGCTTTCTTATTGCTCTTTGCTTTTCTTTGGAACTCCACATTCATTTGGGTATATCTTTCCTTTCCTGCTCTGCCTTTTGCTTCTCTTCTTTTTTCAGCTATTTGTAAGGCCTCCTTCGACAACCATTTTGCCTTGTTGCATTTCTTTTTCTTGGGGATGGTTTTGGTCACCAACTCCTGTACCATAATGTTATGAATCTCCATCCATAGTTCTTCAAGAACTCTATCAGATCTAATCCCTTGAATCTGTTTGTCATTTCCACTGTATAATCATAAGGGATTTGATTTAGGCCATACCTGAATGGCCTAGTGGTTTTCCCTAGTTTCTTCAATTTAAGCCTGAAATTTTTAGTAAGGAGTTCATGATCTGAGCCACAGTCACCTCCCAGTCTTGTTTTTGCTGACTGTATAGAGCTTCTCCATCTTTGGCTGCAAAGAATCTAATCAGTCTGATTTTTGTATTGACCATCTGGTGATGTCCGTGTGTAGAGTCGTCTCCTGTGTTGTTGGAAGAGGGTATTTCCTATGACTAGTGCATTCTCTTGGCAAAATTCTGTTAGCCTTTGCCCTGCTTCATTTTGTATTCCAAGGCCAAACGTGCCTGTTACTCCAGGTATCTCTTGACTTTGTACTTTTGCATTTCAATCCCCTATGATGAAAAGGACATCTTTTTTGGTGTTAGTTCTAGAAGGTATTATAGGTCACCATAGAACCGTTCAGCTTCTTCCATATTAGTGGTTGGGGCTTAGACTTGGATTACTGTGATGTTGAATGGTTTCCCTTGGAAATGAACCAAGATCATTCTGTCAGTGTTGAGATTGTGCCCAAGTACTGCATTTCAGAGTCTATTGTTGACTATGAGGGCTACACCAATTTCTAAGGGATTCTTGGCCACAGTAGTGGATATAATGGTCATCTGAATTAAATTCACCCATTCCAGTCCATTTTAGTTCACTGATTCCTAAAATGTT
>NW_011482208.1:4752-7751 GCF_000754665.1 Bison bison bison
TTTAGTTTTGGCTTTTTTTTTTTTTTTTGCCTTCCACCTAGAAAAATTTGTTTAGCATTTGTTGCATAGTTTGTATGGTGTTGTATTCTCTTAACTTTTGCACGACAGCTTTTGATTCTTCCACGAACTATGAATTAGAGCCTTGCTGGGAAGGTATCTTGGTTATGGGTTCTTTCCTCTCATCGCTGTAAATATATCGTGCCATTCCTTTCTGGTCTGCAGAGTTTCTGCTGTAAAATCAGCTGATAATCTTTCAGGAATTCCCTTGTACGTTATTTTTTGCTTTTAATATTTTCTCTTTAATTTTTGTCAGTTTGATTAACATGTGTCTTGGCATGTTCCTCCTTGTATTTATCCTGCCTGGGACTCTCTGCACTTCTGGACCTGGGTAACTATTTCCTTTCCCATGTTATGGATGTTTTCAGCTATTATCTCTTCAAACATTTTCCCAGGTCCTTTATCGCTTCTCCTGACACCCCTTTAATGTGAATGTTGGTGCTTTAAATGTAATCTCAGAGGTGTCTTAGATTGTCCTCATTTCATTTCTTTTTTCTCTATTCTGTGGCAGTGATTTCCACCATTCTGTCTTGCCACTTACTCATCTGTTCTCTCATTTTTTCTGCTATTGGTTTAATCTAGTGTGTTTTTTATTTCACTCATTGTAGTTTGTCTCTATTTGTTCTTTAGATATTTTAGGTGTTTATTAAACATTTTTTCTTTCTTCTCAGTCTTTGCCTCCATTCTTTTTCTAAGATCTTGGATCATCTTTACTGTCCGTACTCTGCATTCTTTTTTAGGTAGATTGCCTGTCTCCACTAAACATAGTTGTTGTTCTGAGATTTTATCTTGTTCCTTCATCTGGGACTTATTTCTCTGCTGGTCTCATTTTGTCTTACTTCCTGTGATTGCGATTTCCATTCTGCAAGCTGCAGGGTTGTAGTTCGTTTTTGCTTCTGCCCTCTGTTCCCTTGTGGATGAGGCCAGTCTAAGGCTTGTGTAGGGAATTCCCTGGTGGTCCAATGGTTAGGAGTCCACACTTTTACTGTTGAGTGCACGTGTTCAGTTCCTGGTTAGGAAACAGATTCCACAAGCCATACAGCATGGTTAAAAAAGAAAAATTATTTAACAGGCTTGTGCAGGCTTCCTGTTAGGAGGGACTGGTTCCTGCCAACTTGTGGGCAGAGCTGAGTATTGTGTCTCTTTTACTGAATCCAAGTTTGCTCTGGTTGCTATGACAGGCCAATTAACCGAGAGATGAGGTGTTGAGGCAAGGAATATGAGTTTCTTTGGAAAGCTGGCAGACTGAGATGACAGACTAGTGTCTCCAAAAAGCCATCATATCAGGGTCTGGATGCCAGGTTCTTTTTATAGAACAGGGATGGGAGAAGGCGAGGAAGTCAAGTAAAAGTTCCATTAATCTTGCAAATATCTTCTGGAATAGACAGCCTCGTGGAGAGGATCCATTAATTCCTTCCTGTAGCCATCCACAGGGCCTGGAACAAAGGCATTTTGGTTTAACACTCAGGCAGTGGGGCAGGGTTCCCCAAGGCAGGCCACTGTGTATGGACAGTATCCTTTTAGTGAACAAAAGCAATGGGAAGCAAAGGTTAAAGTAGAAGAAACAGAGCCAACGTGGAGTCAGTTCTTCCCAGTAACAGTTGCGCACTGTCAGTGTCCATTCCACATCTTGTAGAAAAGGGGGCCATGACCATTCTAATTGCTTCCTGTTGCGTCTTGTCAGATGGATGTCTCTGGGAATGTCTGCCATCAGTGCCAGTGTTCCAAATGTTTCTTCTTTTGTTCCTATATGGGAAGTGTCTACTTTACACCTGTACACTTAAAAAATACTCACAACCTAAAAGTTAAGAGTTATGTTCTCTTCAGTGGGAATTTTGAGGACTTAAGGCCTGATAGGCAGCCACTCAGGTAAAGAATTTAGCAACTTTTCTGTGTATGTGAAGATGCAAGAGTCAGGGCTCATTGAAACCATTTCCTTGACATGTACCTCAGGTATCTGGGGCCTAGAATCCTGTATTCTCATATCCCGAGTTTCCTCAGGACTCACCATAGCAAGTGGCTGAAGTCTAATGGCTGCTAGATAGGAGATATTCTCCTTCCTGAGTGTCCTAGGGCTCACCAGCTCGTGTTGGGCAGGGGGCTGCAATCGCTGATGGCTGATATGGCAGGAAATATTCCATTTCTCAGATCCTCCCCTCTTGGTCAGGAATTTAACCAATATTTAGGAGACATTTTATGATGAAATTTTGTCCCATGACACTGGGTGGCCCCTCCCAGATCAGGCAAAAATACTTAATTTGTGACCCCTTGGACTGCAGCACACCAGGCTTCCCTGTCCAGGCTTGCTCAAACTCAACATCTATCAAGTCGGTAGACCCCCATCAATAATTAATGATTCTCTAGATCTGTCTAATTATGATCCAGGAGACATTTTCACTTATTGCCTCTTCCCATACCTAGAATCACACTATTACAATTATGTTATCAATGTGATATATTTCCTTTGGAGTGTGTTTCTTTGGAGGCCTGTTTGCATACTTGGTACTGTGATAGACAACTCATCTTATAAATGAGACAGGATATAAATAATGCAGGGAGCAACATTTACAAAGACATAATGCAGCAGGGAGACACAAAGCACAAACATTTTAGAGACAAGAAACAAAACAATGATTCATGTAACTAATTGTAATCCAGTTGCAATAATCAGGCAACGGTTAAAAGTAAAAAAAAGATCAGACATGGAGTCACTTCTTTCCTGTAAGACCTCTAGTGAGCAAGATCATGTGAAGGGGTGTGTTTAGTGGGCACCTGTGGGCTCAGGAAGACTTCATGCAGACTGTCTGCTGATGGGCAGGACTGTGTTGCCACCCCATTAGTTGTCTGGTTTGAGGCATCCCAGCATTGGAACCTATAGGCTGTTGGGAGGGACCAGGTTTTAGTGAGGAAATGGTGGCCTGCAGGAGCGCTCACACCCATGC
>NW_011482208.1:9221-9765 GCF_000754665.1 Bison bison bison
TCTATTTTTTCTCTCCAGGGTGTTCAGTCCACAAAATTTAGTATCGTTTCTTTATCATTAGGTAGAGACCTTTCTCACTAATGATGCTTTTGGTTGGTAAATCTGTATAGCCTTATTTAACAGTGCTTTATTAACTGTCTTTGGTAACAGCCTACTGTATCATTTTCTATCCCTTTACTTGAAACCTTTCTATATAACTGTTAAAGACTCATGAACAGTAGAGCCAGACATTCTAAAGATCGAATTTGAAATTCTCTAATTGACAAGATTGATTTGTTGACACACATTTTGATTACTGTTATATTTGGATTTATCTTCATCTGCATGAGTGTGTGTGTGGTGAGTGCAGGGAGGGAAACACACGTGCCTGTTCTCCTTTCCATGGTTTTGCTTAGTCGTTTTCCCTGCTTCAGAATTTTTTTCCCCATTTTCCCCTGTGCTAGTTTGCAAACTAGTTTTTTTTTTCCTCTGGAGGCCTGTCACAACCTTATCAAGATATGGCTGGGAGAGGCAGCTAGGGGGGAAGGCAGCCCTGCCCTGCCCA
>NW_011482208.1:9865-11359 GCF_000754665.1 Bison bison bison
CACCTCTCAGCAAGCTGATACAAAATTCTTTTTCCTCAGGATCCTTTCAAGTATAGCTACCCACCACTTGTAGATGATGATTTCCAAACACCATTGTGTGAAAATGGGCCTATTGCCAGTGAGGATGAAGCTTCAAGTAAAGAAGATATAGAAAGTGATGGCAAAGATACCTTGGAAACAATTTCTAATGAAGAACAAACAACTCTTCCTAAAAAGGTAATTTTAACAAAAAAATTTGAGAGAGACAAAAGATGTGATCTCGTCCCACCAGCTGGCTATGTGAATTTAGATAATTCACTAAACCTGCTGCCCTTCTATATCTTGAAATGTAAAAAGAGCAAGGATGGCACTAGCTGACTGTTAGTACCACTACATTATATAAAAGGCTGATTCCATGCTTTGTATAAAAATTGGCAAAACACACCTTGAAAGAATCCTTTTATCCAAAAAATGTTTTATCTAAAGTAAAAGTAACTTAAAACGTACCCTTGATCTACCCCCTCTTTGTCACTTTTAAAGAACACTGAGTTGTTATGTTTTTATATCAGGAACTTGATAGAGATATAAATATATTCTATGTAGAAAAGATTTTAAAATACATAAGTGAGGGGAATTCCCTGGTGGTCCAGTGATTAGGATGCAGTGTTCTCACTGCCCAGGGCCCAGGTTTAATCCCTGGTTGGGGAATTAAGATCCCACAAGCTGTGCAGTGTGGCCAAAAAAACTAAAAATAAAAAGACTCTTAAGAGAAAGACCATGTTACATTTTCTAAAGGGGCTTCTTTATATAGTAGGCACTCAAATATAGGTTAATGATCTGATTATTATATCTAAATTATATATTTAATATATAGTAAACCTAGCTTAAATATTATAATTTGGATCGAGTCACTATAATGCTTACTTTGTGACCTAATGAACTACCTGTGTGAAACTCAATTTTTTTATCTTTCTTCATATATAATTTGTCCTTAGGGTAACATAATGGAACCTACTTCCAAAGCAGATGAGAATGAAAAAGTTGATTCCAAAATGAAAACTTTCAAGAAACCACTGAGTGTGTTTAAAGGGCCCTTATTACACATCAGGTAATGGCTGAGGATTTTATTAGCTATGCTTTTGTAACATATCTTGATTGTTTTGAGAGAACTGCAAAGTTGAAATTTCTGGACTGTTTTTGAAACTGTGGAAATATAAAATTAAGGGGTATCTGAAGACTCACGTTGGTTTTCAAACATAGTGGATATTTGTAGCTACCTTTTTATTATTTATTCTGTTGAGTTTGTTTAAAAGGCCCTTATCCCACATTAGGTAATCATGAATACTCCCGTATTAACAACAAATCTGAATGACATACATTTTTCTCATTTTATTGGTAGTGTTTGACTTGCGTAAGTTTGAGGTTGCCAGAAATGACACTGAAGTAGCCCTTTATTGATTTAACCTTCCAAAACTAAAGCTGAACCAGAAAAATAGGATTTCTACCAAAGCCAAA
>NW_011482208.1:11895-12492 GCF_000754665.1 Bison bison bison
GTAATCTTCTTTGATGAAATCTCTTTATACAAATGGGCATAACCAGATATTTTTCTTCAAGCTGAATATTAGGTTTGTCATTTCTTCTGAGCAGTACCAATGCCTTATGCTTTTATTACCATGTAGCCCAGCGGAAGAACTGTATTTTGGAAGTACAGACTCAGGAGAGAAGAAAGCTTTGATAGTGTTGACAAATGTAACAAAAAACATAGTGGCATTTAAGGTAAATATCTGAGAGATAATTTATAAGTTGTGTGTGGAAATTGAAAGATTGATCATTTTGAGCTTGCATGTTTTTATGATATTTTTAGGCTTGTTAAACTGCCTTTTAGCTCTGAGCTTATCTAAAATGTTCCCTTGAGGTCTGTATCTGTCTATAATATGCAGTAATAGGGTACTGTCCAAATTAGTCCCAGGGTTTAATGTTTTTTATTTAAAAATCCTTTTTTCAGTATATGAATAATAAGAAAGAATGAAAAATAAAGCTATAAAATCAAAAGTGCATTTCCCCCCAAGTGTGGTATATTCTGGAGTGTAGTTTATATTGGATACTAACCTGATGCTGAGCAGTAAGTATA
This sequence comes from Bison bison bison, assembly GCF_000754665.1. Classification (NCBI taxonomy): domain Eukaryota; kingdom Metazoa; phylum Chordata; class Mammalia; order Artiodactyla; family Bovidae; genus Bison; species Bison bison. Next base: position 12,474 of record NW_011482208.1, read on the forward strand.
ACAGGACTGAGCCCACTAT
>NW_011482208.1:13401-13516 GCF_000754665.1 Bison bison bison
AGGGGGGTAGCAGGGAGCCAAATCATTCTCATAGTGAGAATTGCTGATTCTAAGAGGAGAAACCATTACCTGGTGCTGAGCAGAGCCATGAGGTGAATGACTTACGTAAAGGGTT
>NW_011482208.1:14893-15672 GCF_000754665.1 Bison bison bison
GGTTGCCATTTCCTTCTCCAATGCATGAAAGCGAAGGGAAGTCGCTCAGTCGTGTCTGACCCTCAGCAACCCCATGGACTGCAGCCTTCCAGGCTCCTCCGCCCATGGGATTTTCCAGGCAAAAGTACTGGAGTGGGTTGCCATTGCCTTCTCCGAAGGAATACTCTGCAGTTATTCAAAAGAATGTACTATGTCTATTTGCTCTGATACAGGAAGACGACATCTGATATAGTACTAGGAGAAGAAAAGAACCTACTCACAGAAAAATATGTATGACAGTTATCCTATTTAAGAGGAGAAAACCCTATGACTGTATAGGCATATTACACATGTACATCTGTGCATGCATACAAGCCTTTTACATCTTAAAAAGATCTATAGGTAAGAGAAGGTTGGTTATGGGTCTTTTTTTCCCCTAGTGTGCCCAGTTTTGCCCCCCAAGGGACAGTTGTTGGTCTTAACTGGACAGTGGGGTGCTGTGGGCATCTAACAGGTAGACACCAGGGGCGCTACTCAGTGTACCCCTCTGCACAGGATACACCTCCCCCCCACCGCTGAAGAATGGTACAGCCCAGAATGTATTGAGGAAGCTCAGTTGAGGATAGTTAAGATGGCTACTCTGATGGCATTTGAGTAGGACATGAAGAAATGAGAGAAAGCCACATAGATAACTGGGACAAGAGCTTTCCAGGTAGAGAGAACCACAAATGAAAAAGCTGTGTTCCTGGCCTGTATGAGGAACAGTAAAGTCATTGGAGCCTAAATCAAGTAAGGGGGGT
>NW_011482209.1:0-934 GCF_000754665.1 Bison bison bison
ATTCCCAAGAATTTTTTTTTTTTTTTTGACATCTTTGTCCATTTCCTGGAAAACCCCACTTGCAGAGTTTGTCATTATTTGACCTGACTTAGTGTTCATTCATTGCAAACAGATTTTTTCTGGGAGTCATTTATGAAAAACAATCAGTGACAATTGTTAAGTATTGCACTTACTTGAGGTGGTGATACAACTTGAGGTAGAAAACATACTGAACAAAAAACTTATGAGGAAAATCCATGTCATGAGATTTCCATAGGGGTATTTTCAAAGTTATAAAATACTTCTGGGAATCCAGAAGGCCATATGCATGGGTAGTGCTGTAATGAAGACTTAAGGAAAATCTATGAGGGCCCTACATGCTCAACTAAAGCTTGCCTTGAGGCTCTGTGCAAGCAAGAATTAAAGAACCTTGTTACAAAGATTGCGAGACTTATAGGTCCAGACACTTCAGAAAACCCCTCTTGATCATTAGCTGACCATGAAACTAACTTAGCAAAAACTTTAGTGGCTATATATAGCAAAGAATGCCTGCTTTACGGAATTAGTACAGAGAAGTGACAAAAGAAAAAATCAGCAACAATTACAAACAGCAATAATATTGAACCCTTGGGAGAAAGAAACTGATAATAAAGTTATTAAATTGTGCTAAGTCACGTCAGTCATGTCGGACTCTTTGCAACTCCATAGACTGTAGCTCACGATCTCCTCTGTCCATGGAATTCTCCAGGCAAGAATACTGGAGTGGATTGCCATGCTCTTCTCCAGGGGATCTTCCCAACTCAGGGTTCAAATCCGTATCTCTTATGTCTCCTGCATTGGCAGATGGGTTCTTTACCACTAAATTACAGTATTTAAAATGTATGCCACCTGTGGCGGATTCATTTTGATGTTTGGCAAAACTAATACAATATTGTAAAGTTTAAAAATAAAATAA
>NW_011482209.1:4460-5240 GCF_000754665.1 Bison bison bison
AAGAAGGAATAAAGAAAAAGGAAGAGAGCCTCAGAAACCTGTGAGACACCATCAAGTGTACCAACACATGCAAAATGTGTGTCCCAAAAAGAAAAGTGAAACAGAAAGGATCAGAAAGAATACTTGAAAAGATGATGACAAAACATTCTCAAATTTGGAGGCAAACATTCATCTGCATGCCCAAGAAGATCAAAGAACTCCAAGTATACTAAACTCACAAAGATCCATATCTGGAAACATCATAGTCAAATTGTTAAAATCCAAAGACAAAAGGAGAATCTTGAAGGTAGCAAAAGAAAAGCAATGTGTCACCCAAAAGAAATCACTAAATTTTACTGTTTTCTTACCAGAAACCATGGAGGCCAAGAAGCATTGAGGTAACGTATTCAAAGTCCTTAAATAAGAATATTATCAACCAACAATATGTTTAGCAAAGCTGTTCTTTAAAAATGAAAGTTAAATTAAATGTTTCCAGTAAATAAAAACTAAGAATTTGTTGCTTGCAAATGTGCCCTGCAAGTTATATTATTAGGAGTCTTCCAGGATGAAATGAAAAATAACAAAAGTTGATTTTAAGGGGGAAAAAGTCAGCATTATTAAAACTAACTATACTTAGCAGAATAAAGAGTGAAGGTACAAAGTACTAAAAACATGAATAGAAGAGGATACATGACAAATAAAATTGAATATAAGGAAATACTATGAATAATTGCATGCCAGCTAATCAAAAAAATCTACATGAATTTTAAAATAATTTTTATTGGAGTATAGTTGATTTGC
>NW_011482209.1:5340-5956 GCF_000754665.1 Bison bison bison
AAATAAAGCTTGAATATTCATTGTAAGGGCTGATGCTGAAGCTCCAATACTTTGGCCACCTGATGCAAAGAGCCAACTCATTGGAAAAGACCCCAATATGGGAAATATTGAGGGCAAGAGGAGAAGGGGGCAACAGAATATGAGGTAGTTGGATGGCACCACCAACTCAATGGACATGAGTTTGATCAAACTCAGGGAGATAGTGAAGGACAGGGAAGCCTGGTGTGCTGAAGTTCATGGGGTGGCAAAGAGTTGTACATGACTTAGCGACTGAACAACAGCCAAATGTATAGGTTGTGACAAAAATTATGATACATACAAATAAACAAAGTACGACCTATACAAAGAAAAAAGGCAATTAATAGAACTGCTTCTGAGGAGGCCACAGACAGTGAACTTGCTAAAGATTTTAAGGTATTTATTTTAAATATGTTTAAAGAGATAAAGTTTTATCAAAAGAATTAGAGGAATGCCAGTAAATATATAGAAATTATAAAATAATGTTAAATATAAATTCTGGACCAAAATAACCGAAATGAAAATTAAGTACAGAAGCTCAACAACAGATTTGAACTGGCAGAGAATCTTGAAGCATAAGCTAATGCATTCTGAAGAA
>NW_011482209.1:9270-10683 GCF_000754665.1 Bison bison bison
GATCAATGTAGCATGTGATATTGGAGAAGGAAATGGCAACCCACTCCAGTGTTCTTGCCTGGAGAATCCCATGGATGGAGAAGCCTGGTAGGCTACAGTCCATGGGGTTGCTAAAAGTCAGACACGATTGAGCTACTTCACTTTCACTTTTCACTTTCATGCACTGGAAAAGGAAATGGCAACCCACTCCAGCATTCTTGCCTGGAGAATCCCAGGGACAGAGGAGCCTGGTGGGCAGCCATCTCTGGGGTCGCACAGAATTGGACACGACTGAAGCGACTTAGCAGCAGCAGCATGTGATATTACTAGAATAAAAGACATATTCTTATGTGCTTTTATGATAAAATAATGACCATACAAAAAATAGAAGGGAATTTTCTCAACCTTACAGAGGATATCTACAAAAAAACTAACAGCTAAATCTTACTTCGTTATGAAATACTGAATGAGCTCCTCCTAAGATCAGAACAAACAATTTTGTTTTTACCACTTCTATTCAACTTTGTACTGGAGATTTTAAGCAGAGGATTTAGGAGAGGAAAAGAAATTAAAGGATATCTAGATTTTAAAGGAAGAAGTAAAACCATATTTATTTGAAGATACATGATCTTGTACTATTAAGCAAGTTCAGCAAGTATTTAGGATACAAGAGCAATAGAAAAGAACCAATTGTAGTAGTATATAGTAGCAATGGACAGTCTATAAATGAAATAATTCAAATTTCAATAACATCCAAAAATAAAGCATTTAGAAATAACTTTCACAAAAAAATGCAAGACCTGTACAATGAAAACTGCAAACACTTTTTGAAAAAAAAAGTTTTAAAAATCTAAATACATGGAAAGATATCTCATATTCATGGATTGGAAGACTTAATATTGTTAAAATGACAATGCTCTATTAACTTAGCAGCAAATTCAGTGCTTACTTATCAAAATAGTAGATGCTTTGCTTTTCAAAAATTAGTAAACTGCTTAAAAAATTCATCTGGAACTTCAAGGGACCCAATAACCAAACAATATTGGACAAAGAGAACAAATTTGAGCATTTCCACATTTCAAAACATACTACAAAGCTATTGTAATTAAGATTGTGTAAAACAGAAATAAGGAGAGTCTTGTAGGTCAACAGAATAGAATTGAATATAATTTATATGACAACAAATTAAATAACCTAGATGCATACAACCTACCAAGATAAATCATGAAAATATAGGAAATTTGAACAGACCAGTAATGAGTAAGATGATTGAAACAGTAATAAAGCAACTTCTCAACAAAGGAAAGTCCAGTACCAGATGGTTTCATTAGTAAATTCTACCAAACATTTTATAAATCAAGGCCAATCCTTTTCAAACTCTTTGAAATATATCAGAGGAGAGAACACTTCCACAACCATGTTATGAGGTCAACA
>NW_011482209.1:14256-14817 GCF_000754665.1 Bison bison bison
CACACTTTAACCTACAGCAAAGGAGGAAAGAATATATAATGGGGAAAAGAATCTCTTCAATAAGTTGTGTTAGGAAAAACTAGACAGCTCCATGTAAAAGAGATTAGACATTTTTTCACATCATATAAAAAATAAAGGAAAAATGAATTAAAGACCTAAATGTAAGACCTGAAACCATAAATTTCCTATAAAAGACATAGGCAGAATACTTTTTGATATGAATCATGGCAAAGTATTTTGAATCAGCTTCATAACGCAAAGAAAGAAAGAAAGAAAAAATCCAAAGCAAAATAAACAGACAGTACTTGGTTAATTAAAAGCTTTTTAGCTTTTTCACAGCATGGGAAACCACTAAGAAAATGAAAAGGAACTTACTGCATGGGAGAAAATATTTCCAAATAATATGATCATTAAAGGGTTAATATCCACAATATATAAACATCTCATATGATTCAATATCAAAAAGCAATAAAAAAGAGGAAACCTACAGACACATTTTCTCAAAGAAAATATATATGTCAGTCAAATGAAAAGATGCTCAATATCACTAATCATCAGAGA
>NW_011482210.1:0-575 GCF_000754665.1 Bison bison bison
TGCATTATGTTACCTAAAGCTGGGGGATTTTTATGCCCAATGTCTGCTGCATCCATAAGCACATGATTTCATTTTTTAAAGCCCGAGGAGGAATCTTACTGTCATGAAGGGATTCACTGCTTTGTTGACAAGAGTCTACATTCCAGTTACCGTGCACATTTACTTTTAACACTAAGGGAACACCTCTCTGTATCTTTCTTGCACTCATTCCTTTGGAAAGGGGATTAGAAGATAATGTCCATTACCAAGTGTCTTGTAAGCCTTTCCATTCAGCACAAAGTAGTCCCTTTGTCTTATATTGACCATATTCTCAGGGACAATAAGCCACTGAAGGTTGGCCCAATACTACAATTTCAACAGACATTTCTTTAGTGTCTGTTCTAGACCAGACTTAGCTTACAAGGGACATGTAATATTCAATGGGCAAATAGTAACAAATTTGATCAGCCCCCTGCCATAAGGTAAATCTTATTTGAGAGGAGAGAGGGCCTTCTTAAAAAGTGACTATTGTACATTATCACATAACACTAGAAGTTGGTACATTTGAATGTGAATGTCAAAGGGACTTCCTGAGT
>NW_011482210.1:675-1995 GCF_000754665.1 Bison bison bison
AAGTACATGCCCTTCATTTTCAGACCCCTGCAGAGAGCTAAGTTCATTGAGTTACTCACCCTAATCTAAATATCTACTCATTTAGTATGTGTCACTACCTTTTCAAATACACAATGCTGAAAATATAGCAAAAGAAAGAGCAGGCAAAATCATGGTAGCAAGAATCCACCCAGACATGCACAGCCATTGCCATTTATTTTGTCAGATTAATGAGATACATTACAATCAATAATAATCAGTTAAGTGAAACAAAATTTCTATTTAAAATACAGAAAAGCTAGCATATAGGATGTCCATATATCTTAGTTAAAACCATCATTATGCTTAGTACAGTGATTTAGGGACTTAGGAAAACTCATTTTCACTCCAGTTCTGCCATTTACCAGCAGTGATATGCCAGATAACCTCTCAAAAATCTCCATTTTCTCATCAGTAAGCGAGTATAAATAACCATACAGGGTGAGTATGAAAATCAAATAGAGTGATGTCAGTGGAAATTTTTTTGAAGTATGAAGTGTTCTCCTGATATAAGGTGTTAATATAATTCAGATTCATTCTTTAAAATGGTGTACTTAGAATTTTAAGTACCAATTTCCTTACGTGTGATCTATATTTATTTTATTTCTATTTCTTAAATATTGCTGCATTAAATGCTAGTCCATTTTTTCAAAGTTCTCTGGCTAATATCCATAGATATATTTTAAAATATAATGATGCAAAATAGAAGTTTGCATAAGTTCATGGGAAAATAAATGCACTGATATACAATCATCTGAAAAATTATTTTACTTTCTGTGGGCCTAACTGGACTGACCATACAGTGCAGGATGGCTGATTTGCATTTCTGTTGCCTCTTTCAATTATTCCTCTGAAAAATATATTCAGTTAGTAGAGGAAGACCGCCTCTTCATAAAATTGAAAGATAATATTCCATTCATGTAATTTCACAAATTGCAAAGTCCTTTAATATCTACTATCAAACTGATCCTCAAAATAATCATGTATATTGGAAGAAGATGTACAGTGTGAAGTAGCTGTTACCTCTATTTTACAGAGGAGAACGATGATACTGTGAAAGGTGAAATGATTTACTGAGGCTTATAAAACTAACTGGGTCTAGCACCCAGGCCTCTCATTTTCTTGTCTGATGCCCTTTCTCTTCTACTATGACTCTCTCACAATAGTTCAGCCTGATTTCATATTCAGTATCCTATAAAAATGAGGACTGTGTTCCCTCCCCAATGTTTCAGGCGCCCTTCTTTTCAGAATTTAGGATTCAACACTCCTGTATGAAAAATGCTGACCACCAAACACAGATAA
>NW_011482210.1:2095-2818 GCF_000754665.1 Bison bison bison
ATTTGTTTATGCAACTTCTTCCCTCCTTAAATCAAGTCAATTTTTAACAACAGTCTCCTTGAGCATGCTTTTTGCTTTTAATGGAAAATAATAAATCTTAATGGACTCTCCCCATTCCAGAACACCACAGATTTTCATTTTATAAATATGAGAAACTTGCAATTCCCCCTAAAAGCCTGCTATTTCTATTCAATTTTTTGTTCTTTTTAAATATAAATTTATTTATTTTAATGGGAGGCTAATTATTTAAACTTTTAACAGTAGACTGCTTTCAAAAGACCTATTTTATCTACAAGGACTTTCTGACTTTAGCATAATATGCTGTGAAGGCTTGCCATAATTAATACAAAAGTATACATACAAAAAAGTGAACAAGGTATAATATGTAAGGGAGTGGATTTAGTGGTGTTTGTTACATTATTATAATTATCTAAATCTTCAAAACAAATATGTACATTTCTTTTATTGGCTTAACCGAGTTTAGTTCAATTGTATACAAAACTCTAATATGAAGCAACAGAGATCAAATATGAACTGAAAAGTACTGTCTAAATTCATTATCTACACAAACGGTTGCTAATATATAATTTTTGTATATGCAAATATATATTTTTAAATTGTCAGATTTTTTCCAGAATTTCCTAAGCCATTGTGACAAATGGCCACAATCTGGGTGAGTTAAAACAACAGAAGTTTATTGCCTCACAATTCTGGAGGCTAGAA
>NW_011482210.1:4345-5696 GCF_000754665.1 Bison bison bison
CCTTCAATCTTTCCTGGCATCAGAGTCTTTTCAAATGAGTCAGTTCTTCGCATCAGGTGGCCAAAAGTACTGGAGTTTCAGCTTCAACATCAGTCCTTCCAATGAATATTCAGGACCGATTTCCTTTAGGATGGACTGGTTGGATCTCCTTGCTCACAAATCTACCATTTACTGTGTAATCTTGTGCATTTTGGTCAGTTTGTATTAAATTAATAGATAAATTTAGAAAAAAAAACTTTTTAAAATAATTCCTATTCAGTAGAGTATATCTTGCCCACCCTCATTTGTGTCCTTTGAGGGTAATTTTAAAGTTTTTACTTTTTATAGAACTTCTTGTGAATTCTTTCTGTTACTTATTTCATTGTAATGACAACCTTACTGGTAGTTGTGTAAACATATGAAAAGTATTGCTGTTGTTGTTCAATCACTAAATCGTGTCCAACACTTTGTGACCCCATGGACTGCAGCACACCAGACTTCCCTGTCCTTCATGATCTCCCAGAGTTTGCTCAAATTTATGTCCATAGAAGGACTGATTTTTGTTTATAATTTTTCACATCACTAGTTTACTATGATGATTTTTGTTTTTCAGTTGATTTTCCTGATTTTTCTATGAACGAAATCACATCATTCATAAACAAGGATAGCTTTACCTCACTCTAATAAATTTATTTCACTAAGCTATTGCTTTAACTAGTATCTCCAATATAACATTAAATGATAATAGAGATAGCAGATATTTATATCTAGTTCCTTACTTCAGAAGGAATGCACCTAATATGTCTCCATTAAACATGTTGCTGCCTTTGGAGTGAAATAGATATATGTTATTATGTTAAGAAAATATCCATATATTCTTATTTTCTTAACTATTTTTTAAATCAAGAGATTGTTATTTGTAGACGATGTGACCCAAAAGGGCTCATTTTCCAAAATATGCAAACAGCTCATGAAACTTGAAAAAAATAAAACAACCCAATCAAAAAATGGTCAGAAAACATAAATAGACACTTCTCCAAAGAAGACATCCAGATGGCCAGTAGGTACATGAAAAGATGTTCAACATCACTAATTATTAAGGCTTCCCTGGTGGCTCAAATGCTAATTATTACACAAATGCAAATCAAAACTACAATGGGATATCACCTCACACTGGTCAGAATGACATTCATTAAGAAGTCTACAAATAACAAATACTGGAGAGAGTGTAGAGAAAAGTGAACACTTCTACATTATTGGTGGGAATGTAAGTTGGTGCAGCTATTGTGGAAAACAAAATTAAGTTTTCTCAGAAAACTAAAAATAGAATTACCATATGACCCAGCAATCCCACTCCTGGGCATTTATCTAC
>NW_011482210.1:5796-7279 GCF_000754665.1 Bison bison bison
AGTTAGAAAGATAAATACCATAGGTTATCACTTATATGCAGAATCTAAATATGACACAAATGAACCTATCTACAAAACAGAAACAGACTCACAGACATAGACAACTAACTTGTGGTTGTCAAGGGGGAGAAAGTTGGGAGAGGGAAGGCCTGGGAGCAAGGGATTAACATATGCAAACTGGTATATAAAGAATAGGTAAATAACAAGGTCCTACTGTATAGCACAGGGAACTATATTCAAAATCCTGTGATACAATTCATATGGAAACAGACAAGACCAAGAATATCCAAAGCAGTCTTGAGAAAGAAGAATGGAGCTGGAGGAATCAACTTTTCTGACTTCAGACTATACTACAAAGCTACAGTCATCAAGACAGTATGGTACTGTCACAAAAGCAGAAATATAGACCAATGGAACGAGATAGAAAGCCCAGAAATAAACCCATGCACCTGTGGGTACCTTATTTTAACAAAGGAGGCAAGAATATACGATGGGACAAAGATTGTCTCTTCAATAAGTGGTGCTGAGAAAACTGGACAGCTACATGCAAAAGAATGAAATTAGAACACTTCCTAAAGTCATACACGAAGATAAACTCAAAATGGATTATAGACCTAAATGTAAGACCAGAAACTATAAAATTCTTAGAGGAATACATAGGAAGAACACTTGATGACATAAGTCAAAACAGGATCTTCTATGATGCACCTCCTAGAGTAATGGAAATAAAAACAAAAATTAAAAAATGGGACCAAATTATACTTAAAAGTTTTTGCAGAGCAAAGGAAACTACAAACAAGGTGAAAAGACAACCCTCAGAATGGGAGAATAGCAAAGGAAACAATAGAAAACGAATTAATTTCCAAAATATACAAGCAGCTCATACAACTCAATACCAGAAAAACACCCAATTAAAAAGGGGAGAAAATACCTAAACAGACATTTCTCCAAAGAAGATATTCAGATGAGCAAAAAACACATGAAAAGATGCTCAACATCACTCATTATTAGAGAAATTCAAATCAAAACTACAATAAGATATCACTTCACACCAGTCAGAATGGATATCATCAAAAGTCTACAAACAATAAATGCTGGAGAGGGTGTGGAGAAAAGGGAACACTCTTGCAATGGTGGTGGGAATGTAAACTGATACAGCCACTTTAGATGACAGTGTGGAGATTCCTTAAAAACTAGGGAAAAAACCATCATATAACACAGGAGTTCCACTCCTAAGCATACACCCTGAGGAAACCAAAATTGAAAAAGACATATGCATCCCATTGTTCATTGCAGCACTATTTACAATAGCCATGACATGAAAGCAACCCAAATGTCCACTTACAGATGAATAGATGAAGAAGATGTGGTACATACAGACAATCGAATATTATTCAACCATGAAAAATAATGAAATCACGCCATTTGTAGCAATCTGGATGGACCTAGATATTACCATACTAACTGAAGTAAGTCAGAAAGA
>NW_011482210.1:9699-10113 GCF_000754665.1 Bison bison bison
GGTCCATAGTTCATCAGTCACTCTGTCTATCAGATCTAGTCCATTAAATCTATTTTTCACTTCCACTGTATAGTTATAACAGGTTTGATTTAGGTCATACCTGAATGGTTACGTGTTTTTCTCCATTTTCTTCAACTTCAGTCTGAATTTGGCAACAAGGAGTTCGTGATCTGAGCCACAGTCAGCTCCTGGTCTTGTTTATGCTGACTGTATAGAGCTTCTCCATTTTTGGCTGCAAAGAATATAATCAATCTGATTTCAGTGTTGACCATCTGGTGATGTCCGTGTGTAGAGGCTTCTCTTGTGTTGCAAGAGTGTGTTTGCTGACAGAATATGGTCCACTGGAGAAGGGAATGGCAAACCACTTCAGTATTCTTGCCTTGAGAACACCATGAACAGTATGAAAAGGCAAAA
>NW_011482211.1:0-1975 GCF_000754665.1 Bison bison bison
ATTGAGTACAGCACTTTCACAGCATCATCCTTCAGGATTTGAAATAGCTCCACTGGAATTCCATCACCTCCACTAGCTTTGTTCATAGTGATGCTTTCTAAGGCCCACTTGACTTCACATTCCAAGATGTCTGGATCAAGGTGAATGATCAGAGCATCATGATTATCTTGGTCGTGAAGTTCTTTTTTGTACAGTTCTTCTAGATTCCCCCTAAATTATTCATCAAATAACAAAGTTTGTACACTTTTACCATTATCACCAATTTCCCCTACCTTTCAGGCCCTAGAAACATTCAACTCACTGTGTTTCTATGAATTTCATCTTTTTTTTTTTTTTGACTGTAGCACTCAGCTTGCCATGATCTTAATTCCCTTATCAGGGATTAAACTGAACCCAGATAATGAAAGTATTGAGTTCTAATCACTGGGCTGCCAGGGAATTTATGAATTTTACCTTTTAGATTTTACATATATGTGAGATATATAGTATTTTTCTTCCTCTGTATTAATATTTCATTTAGCACATGACCTCACAGTTCTTCCTTGTTGTAGCAAACATGACTTCATAAAAATATGGACGTATGCACTTCATTTCAGTTGGGTTCAGTCGCTCAGTTGTGTCCAACTCTTTGCAACCCCATGGACTGCAGCATGCCAGGCCTCCCTGTCTATCACCAACTCCTGAAGTTCACCCAAACTCATGTCCACCAAGTCAGTGATGCCATCCAGCCATCTCCTCCTCTTTTGGCCCCTTCTCCTTCTGCCCCCAATCCCTCCCAGGACCAGAGTCTTTTCCAATGAGTCAACTCTTCACATGAGGCGCCCAAAGTATTGGAGTTTCAGCCTCAGCATCAGTCCTTCCAAAGAACACCCAGGACTGATCTCTTTCAGGATGGAATTGTTGGGTCTCCTTGCAGTCCAAGGGACTCTCAAGAGTCTTCTCCAACACCACAGTTTACATATTAATCAGATTAACAAAGATCAAACACAAAGAACAAATATTAAAAGCAGCAAGGGAAAAACAACAAATAACACACAAGGGAATTCCCATAAGGATAACAGCTGATCTTTCAATAGAAACTCTTCAAGCCAGGAGGGAATGGCAAGACATACTTAAAGTGATGAAAGAAAATAACCTACAGCCCAGATTATTGTACCCAGCAAGGATCTCATTCAAATATGAAGGAGAAATCAAAAGCTTCTCAGACAAGCAAAAGCTGAGAGAATTCAGCACCATCAAACCAGCTCTCCAACAAATACTAAAGGATATTCTCTAGACAGGAAACACAGAAACGGTGTATAAAATCAAACCCAAAACAATAAAGTAAATGGCAACATGATCATGCTTATCAGTAATTACCTTAAACGTAAATGGGTTGAATGCCCCAACCAAAAGACAAAGACTGGCTGAATGGATACAAAAACAAGACCCCTATATATGTTGTCTACAAGAGACCTACTTCAAAACAGGGGACACATACAGACTGAAAGTGAAGGGCTGGAAAAAGATTTTCCATGGAAATAGGGACCAAAAGAAAGCAGGAGTAGCAATACTTATATCAGATGAAATAGACTTTAAAACAAAGGCTGTGAAAAGAGACAAAGATGGTCACTACATAATGATCAAAGGATCAATCCAAGAAGAAGATATAACAATTATAAATATATATGCACCCAACACGGGAGTGCCACAATATGTAAGACAAATGCTAACAAGTATGAAAGGAGAAATTAACAATAACACAATAATAGTGGGAGTCTTAAATACCGCACTAACACCTATGGATAGATCAACTAAACAGAAAATTAACAAGGATACACAAACTTTAAACAATACAATAGACCGGTTAGACCTAATTGATATCTATAGGACATTTCATCCCAAAACAATGAATTTCACCTTTTTCTCAAGCGCACATGGAACCTTCTCCAGGATAGATCACATCCTGGGCCATAAATCTAGCCTTGGTAAATTA
>NW_011482211.1:3091-4450 GCF_000754665.1 Bison bison bison
AGACTCCGCCAGAAAATTACTAGAACTAATCAATGATTATAGTAAAGTTACAGGATATAAAATCAACACACAGAAATCCCTTGCATTCCTATACACTAATAATGAGAAAACAGAAAGAGAAATTAAGGAAACAATTCCATTCACCATTGCGACGGAAAGAATAAAATACTTAGGAATATATCTACCTAAAGAAACTAAAGACCTATATATAGAAAACTATAAAACACTGGTGAAAAAAATCAAAGAGGACACTAACAGATGGAGAAATATACCATGTTCCTGGATTGGAAGAATCAATATAGTGAAAATGAGTATACTACCCAAAGCAATTTATAGATTCAATGCAATCCCTATCAAGCTACCAATGGTATTCTTCACAGAGCTAGAACAAATAATTTCACAATTTGTATGGAAATACAAAATACCTTGAATAGCCAAAGCGATCTTGAGAAAGAAGAATGGAACTGGAGGAATCAATCTACCTGACTTCAGGCTCTATTACAAAGCTACAGTTATCAAGACAGTATGGTACTGTCACAAAGACAGAAATATTGATCAATGGAACAAAATAGAAAGCCCAGAGATAAATCCACGCACCTATGGACACCTTATCTTTGACAAAGGAGGCAAGAATATACAATGGATTAAAGACAATCTCTTTAAGAAGTGGTGCTGGGAAAACTGGTCAACCACTTGTAAAAGAATGAAACTAGAGCACTTTCTAACACCATACACAAAAATAAACTCAAAATGGATTAAAGATCTCAACATAAGACCAGAAACTATGAAACTCCTAGAGGAGAATCTCCGACATACATCACAGCAGGATCCTCTATGACCCACCTCCCAGAATATTGGAAATAAAAGCAAAAATAAACAAATGGGACCTAATTAAACTTAAAAGCTTCTGCACAACAAAGGAAACTATTAGCAAGGTGAAAAGGCAGCCTTCAGGATGGGAGAAAATAATAGCAAATGAAGCAACGGACAAACAACTAATCTCCAAAATATACAAGCAACTCCTACAGCTCAACTCCAGAAAAATAAACGACCCAATCAAAAAATGGGCCAAAGAACTAAATAGACATTTCTCCAAAGAAGATATACAGATGGCTCACAAACACATGAAAAGATGCTCAACATCACTCATCAGAGAAATGCAAATCAAAACCACTATGAGGTACCATTTCATACCAGTCAGAATGGCTGCGATCCATAAGTCTACAAGCAATAAATGCTGGAGAGGGTGTGGAGAAAAGGGAACCCTCTTACACTGTTGGTGGGAATGCAAACTAGTACAGCCACTATGGAGAACAGTCTGGAGATTCCTTAAAAAACTGGAAATAGAACTGTCTTATG
>NW_011482211.1:4829-5419 GCF_000754665.1 Bison bison bison
CACTGAGGAAACCAGAAGGGAAAGAGACACGTGTACTCCAATGTTCATCGCAGCACTGTTTATAATAGCCAGGACATGGAAGCAACCTAGATGTCCATCAGCAGATGAATGGATAAGAAAGCTGTGGTACATATACACAACGGAGTATTACTCAGCCATTAAAAAGAATACATTTGAATCAGTTCTAATGAGATGGATGAAACTGGAACCTATTATACAGAGTGAAGTAAGCCAGAAAGAAAAACACCAATACAGTATACTAATGCATGTATATGGAATTTAGAAAGATGGTAACAATAACCCTGTGTACGAGACAGCAAAAGAGACAATGATGTATAGATCAATCTTATGGACTCCGTGGGAGTGGGAGAGGGTGGGGAGATTTGGGAGAATGGCATTGAAACATGTATAATACCATGTATGAAACGAGTCGCCAGTCCAGGTTTGATGCTCGATACTGGATTCTTGGGGCTGGTGCACTGGGATGACCCAGAGGGAGGGTACGGGGAGGGAGGAGGGAGGAGGGTTCAGGATGGGGAGCATGGGTATACCTGTGGCGGATTCATTTCGATATTTGGCAAAACTAATAC
>NW_011482211.1:5654-5915 GCF_000754665.1 Bison bison bison
ATGCTATCTAGGTTGGTCAAAACTTTCCTTCCAAGGAGTAAGCATCTTTTAATTTCATGGCTGCAGTCACCATCTGCAGTGATTTTGGAGCAAAAAAAAAAGAAAGTCTGACACTGTTCCACTGTGTCTCCATCTATTGCCCATGAAGTGATGGTATCAGATGCCATGATCTTAGTTTTCTGAATGTTGAGATTTAATCCAACTTTTTCACTCTCCTCTTTCACTTTCATCAAGAGGCTCTTTAGTTCTTCTTCACTTTCT
>NW_011482211.1:6015-8366 GCF_000754665.1 Bison bison bison
CAGCCCAGAGTTTCTCATGATGTACTCTGCATATAAGGTAAATAAGCAGGGTGACAATATACAGCCTTGACATACTCCTTTTCCTATTTGGAACCAGTCTGTTGTTCCATGTCCAGTTCTAACTGTTGCTTCAAGCTTAAATGTTATTTAATGTTATTCAAATGTTATTCAAAGTGTTTGAATATTTCTGCTTCCGTATATTCCCCTGGCAGAGGAAGACAGGGCTAGATAGCATCACTATCTCAGTGGACATTAATTTATGCAAACTCTGGGAGATAGTGGAGGACAGAGGAGGCTGGTGTGCTGCCATCCCTGAGGTTTCAAAGAATCAGACAGACTTTGAAACAGAACAACCACCACAATATTCCCTTGTGAATTCAGAAACAACTTAGCAGAAGCTAAGTTCTTGTGCTTCATTATTGTGTCCAAATGCTCTATGGAAGGAAGGGTAGTGCAAATGATTTGTATGGTGTGTGTCAGCTACTTGGAAACTCCTCCTTCTTTAGTCAAAGGGGAAACTTTGTGAAATTCTAAAAGATCCCCCTTCGTCCAACTCTTTTTGATTGTTCCTCATGTTGGAATATTACACTTTGGTCATATTTAATCCTATGTCATAAAAATCATCCTTCTAATCTATACAGTTCTTTGATTTTTAGTGCACTTTCAAGTTTGTTCAGCCATTACTGCTATCTATTTCCAGAACATCTTCATCAGCTCAAGAAAAAATCTGCACCTACTACCTCTCACTCTCCTTTCATCCCTCTCAAGCCTGGCAACTGCTAATCTACTTTCTGATTCTACAGTTTCCTGTTATTGGCCTTGCATATAAAGAGAATCATGCAGTGTGTGTATATATATGTGTGTGTGTGTGTGTGTGTGTGTGTGTGTTTCCTGTCAGGTTTATCTTCTTTGGTAAAATATTTTCAAGTTTCATCCATGCTGTTACATGTGTTAGAATTTTGTTTCATTATGTGGCTGAATAGCATTTCATACACTTTGGCAATCCATTTTTCAGAAAGATGAACATTGACTTGTTTCTACCTTTCAGCTGATATGAATAATGACACTATAAACATCCTTTCAATCCCTTTCAAGATAGCCCTCATTACTAAATATCAGCTTTTTCCCATTCTCCAACCACATATCACCCAAGGACATTTCACTGATTTTGTGACTTTATCACATTGTCTAATGTGATAAATTGTGTTTATTTTTCTGAATTATGTTTATTTTATTTATTTAAGTTTTTTTTTTTTTTTTACTACATTAAAGGCCACAGGAATAAAATCAATGGTTGCTTTGTATTTCCTAAACTACATGGTACTAGGATTTGTAAAGGTAGTGGTTTATAAATATTTATTGTTATGCACTTTTCACTATCAAATGAAGAACAGAGAACCATGAAAAGGATAACAACATACTTGCTTTGGGTATTTTTCTATGTATATAGAACATATGAGTGAAGATGTCTCATTTTAAAAATTGTGCATGGTGACAATTTTTTCTAAATCAACAGAGTTCTATTACTCCTCTTAAAATAATTTTTTTTACTGCTATTTATACTAGTTATATACAAAACTGGGAAAATATCTCAGAAGTTACACTTTTATGTCCTCCTTAAGTCCTCCCAGATAGCAATGGAATTCTCCAAACTCCTAAAACATGGTCCACCATCTTGGTATCTGGTGTGATTGGGCTGCTTCCCAAGGTCACAGAAAGTAAAATAATACCTTAAATAGATGGTTGTTTTTGGAACTCAAAGAGACAAAGAAAGATGTGAAACCAGGGCTGAAAATGAGGAAAAAGGAAAGGAAATTACCTTAGATGATAAGACACAGTGTTGATAGCTGATAATGGCAGCACAATAATGTACATTACCAAAGTTCTTCTTATTGCTCTTTGTAACCTAACTTTCAACTTTTTTTCTTCTGTTTTCCCTGATTTATTCAAATAGAACTGTCAAATAGCATTTACATTCATTAGATATACAAGGTGATGATTTGATATATGTATACATTGTGAAATGATAACCACACTAAAATTGGTTAACACATTCATCACTTCACATAGCTATCATTGTAAAGTGTGTATAGTGAGAACATTTAAGATCTACTTTTGTAGCTAATTCCAGGTTTATATTATGGTATGGTTAACTAGAGTAACCATGTATATTAGATTCCCAGAACTTATTCATCAAATGTAATAACAGAAAGTTTGCACACTTTGAATAGCATCACCCATTTCTCCCACATTCCAACTCCTAGCAACCAATAATCTTCTTTCTGTTTCTATGAGTTCATTCTACCTTTTTAGATTCCACATATACCTGAGTTCATACAGTACTAGTTTTT
>NW_011482211.1:8620-22688 GCF_000754665.1 Bison bison bison
CAGCTTATGGACTCTGTGGGAGAGGGAGAGGGTGGGGAGATTTGGGAGAATAGCATTGAAACATGTATAATATCATGTATGAAACGAGTCGCCAGTCCAGGTTCGATGCACGGTACTGGATGCTTGGGGCTGGTGCACTGGGACGACCCAGAGGGAGGGGAGGGGAGGGAGGAGGGTGGAGGGTTCAGGATGGGGAATGCGGGTATACCTGTGGCGGATTCATTTCGATATTTGGCAAAACTAATACAATATTGTAAAGTTTAAAAATAAAAAAAAAAGACCTGTCCAATTGTCACATCCTCTGACTGCTATCTTTCATCACTCCAAAATGGATCTTTTTAGATATGAGACTGAATATCTTTATCCAAACATGCTTTTCCTGTACACTAGTTTTAGATATTTTGCTTTTGGATTTACAGCACTCAATTTTTTATTCCATAATGATTTTACATCCAATTATTATTTACGTGACTGCTTCATTCATTATTGTCTAATACTAGTACCAACTTAAATTCATTAATATAGAATCTAAAAATATATACTATAAAATATCAAGAACCTAAGTGCTGGAAGATTGTTCAGTAAATGCAAAATGTCTTAGTGAAATTGAAGTAATGTTTGAATGCAAAATTGCTCCAGTATTAGCACAATTAGAAATGTCAAAAGCTTTTTCAAAAATTGCAAGTGCCATATAGAGACTCTGGCCACATACTTAGCATAACATGTGAGGGGAACTGCAATATTTCTTAACCATGGGGTAAATACAAATAATTGTTCATTTAGGAATCTGAAAAAAATATGTTTCTCATGTATCATGCCATATAATTTTAATTAAGCAATTATTGTATGTGTAATAAAGAGCCTCTTAATGAAAGTTAAACGAATGGATAAGAAAGCTATGGTACGTATACACAATGGAATATTACTCAGCCATTACAAACAATACATTTGAATCAGTTCTAATGGGGTGGAGGAAACTGGAGCCTATATTACAGAGTGAAGTAAGCCAGGAAGAAAAACACCAAATACAGTATACTAAGGCATATATCTGGAATTTAGAAAGATGGTAATGATAACCTTATGTACAAGACAGCAAAAGAGATGCAGAGGTATAGAACAGTCTTTTGGATTCTGAGGAAGAAGGCGAGGGTGGGATGATTTGAGAAAATAGCATTGAAACATGTATATTATCATATGTGAAAAAGATCACCAGTCCAGATTCAATACATGAGTCAGGGTGCTCAGGTCTGGTGCACTGGGATGTCTCTGAGGAATGGGATGGGAGGAAGGTGGGAGGGGGGTTCAGGATGGGGAACACGTGTACATCCATGGCTGATTCATGTCAATGTATGGCAAAACCACTACAATATTGTAAAGTAATTAGCCTCCAATTTAAATACGTAAATTTAAAAAATGAAATACTTCTCATTAAGATCCAACTCAAAATAACAACAACAAGAAGAAAGTGAAAGAGGAGAGTGAAAAACCTGGCTTAAAGCTCAACATTCAGAAAACTAACATCATGGCACCCAGTCCCATCATTTCACGGCAAATAGATGGGGAAACAGTGGAAATAGTGGCTGACTTTGTTTTGAGGGCTCCAAAATCACTGCAGATGGTAACTCCAGCCATGAAATTAAAAGACACTTGCTCCTTGGAAGAAACGTTATGACCAACCTAGACAGCATATTGAAAAGCAGAGAGTTTTACTTCTTCTTTTCCAGTTAGGATTCCTTTTATTTCTTTTTCTGCTTTGGTTGCTGTGGCCAAAACTTCCAAAACTATATATGTTGAAGCTACCAATGGTATATTTCACAGAGCTAGAACAAATAATTTCACAATTCGTATGGAAATACAAAAAATCTTGAATAGCCAAAGTAATCTTGAGAAAGAAGAATGGAACTGGAGGAATCAACCTGCCTGACTTCAAGCTCTGCTACAAAGCCACAGTCATCAAGACAGTATGGTACTGGCGCAAAGACAGGCATTGATCATGTTACTCAGCAAGCACTAAACCCATGACTGAGTAGGCACTAATCACAGAATTGAGCAGGCACTATCACTTCGCAAGCAGGCACTAAACCCGCATCTGAATAGACATTAACCACACAGCTCAGCAGGCAAGAATCATGGAGCTGAGCAGGCTGTAATGATGTGGCTAAGCAGACACTAATCACGTGACTTAGCAGGCACTAATGATATTTCTGAGAAGGCACTGATCACGTGACTGAGCAGGCACTAATCCCCTAACTCAGTAGACATCTGTCTCGGAGCTGAGCAGGCACTAATGACTTGACTGGGCAGGCACTAATCATGCAGCTGAGCAGGCACTAATCATGCAGCCAAGCAGGGACTAATCAAGGAGCTGAGCAGACACTATTCCTGTGCATCAGCAAGCACTGACCAAGTAGCTGAGCAAGCACTGATCACGTGACTAGCAGGCACTGATCACCTGATGGGACAGGCACTGATCATGTGACTGAAAAGGCACTGATCACATGACAAAGCAGGCACTGATAATGTGTCTGATAAGGCACTGATCTCGTGATTGAGCATGTTCTGATCACGTGGCAGATCATGCACTGATAACATGACTGAGCATGCCTGATCACATGGCTGATTATGCAGTGATCACATGACTGAGCATGCCCTGATCACGTGACTTATCATGCTCTGATCTCGTGATTGAGCAGACTTGGACCACGTGACTGAGAAGGCCCTGATCACGTGGGTGATCATGCACTGATTACATGACTGAGAATGCAATGACCACGTGGCTGAGAGGCAGCGATCACGTGACTGAGCAGGCACTGATCACGTGTGTCTTCATGCACTGATCACGTGACTTAGCATGCACTGATCACGTGCCTGAGAGGCACTGATCATGTGACTGAAAAGGCACTGATCACATGACTTAGCAGGCGCAAATGACGTGCCTGAGAGGCTCTGATCACGAGACTGAACAGGCACTAAACTGTGACTGAGCAGACACTAATCACGCAGCTCAACAGGCAATAAATATGGAGCTGTCCAGGATTTTATGACATGGCTAAGCAGACACTAATCACATGACTCAGCAGGCACTGATCACGTGATTGAGCAGGCACGGATTGCGTGACTGAGCAGGTACTGATC
Source organism: Bison bison bison (assembly GCF_000754665.1). Classification (NCBI taxonomy): domain Eukaryota; kingdom Metazoa; phylum Chordata; class Mammalia; order Artiodactyla; family Bovidae; genus Bison; species Bison bison. The sequence continues at coordinate 11,756 of NW_011482211.1, forward strand.
ATGTAACTGATCATGCACTGATCGAGTGACTGATCAGTCACTGATCAAGTGGCTGATCAGGCACTGATCGCCTGACTGAGCAGGCACAGACCACGTGGCTCCTCAGGCTCTGATCGCGTGAATGAGCAGGCACTGATCGAGGGACTAAACAGGCTGCTCATACACTGATTGTGTGACTGATAACGCACTGATCACGTGACTCATCATGCCCTGATTACATCACAAGTAGGCACTAATCACGTGATAGAGCAGGCACTGATCACTTGACTGAGCAGGCACTGATCGCGTGGCTGAACAGGCACTGATCACATGGTGATCATGCACTGATCACGTGACTTATCATGCACTGATCGCGGGGACTAAGAATGCACTGATCACGTGTCAGAGAGGCACTGATAACATAATTGATCATGCACTGATCTCGTGACTGAGCAGTCACTGATCATGTTGCTGATCAGGCACTGATAGCGTGACTGAGCAGGAACTGATCACGTGGTTGATCAGTCACTGATTGCGTGACTGCCCAGGCACTGATCATGTGGCTCATCAGGCACTGATCGAGTGACTAGGCATGTTCGGATCACGTGGCTGATCATGCACAGATCACGTGACTGAGCATGCCCTGATCTCATGGCTGATTATGCAGTGATCACATGACTGAGCATGCCCTGATCACGTGACTTATGATGCTCTGATCACATAATTGAGCAGACATGGACCACGTGACTGAAGAGGCACTTATCACGTGGGTGATCATGCAGTGATTACATGACTGAAATGCAAAGACCACGTGGCTGAGAGGCACCCATCAGGTGACTAGGCAGGCACTGGTCACGTGTATCATCATGCACTGATGACATGGCTAATCATGTATTGATCATGTGACTCAGCGTGCACTGATCATGTGCCTGAGAGACACTGATTACGAGACTGAACAGGCAATAAACCTGTGACTGAGCAGACACTAATCACGAAGCTCAACAAGCAATAAATATGGAGCTGAGCAGGCTGTTATGACGTGGCTAAGCAGATACTAATCACATGATTCAGCAGGCATTGATCACGTGATTGAGCAGGCACTGATCACGTGACTGATCATGCCCTGATTAGGTCATTAGTAGGCTCTACTCACGTAATAGGGCAGGCGGTGATCACGTGACTGAGCAGGCACTGATTACGTGGCTGATCATGCACTCATCGCGTGACTAAGCATGCCCTTATCACGTGGCGGAGCGGCACTGATCATGTGACTGAACAGGCACTGATCACGTGGCTGATCATGCACTGATCACGTGACTTATCATGCACTGATCACGTGACTTATCATGCACTGTATTGTGTGACTGAGCATGCACTGATCACGTGACTAGTAGGCACAAATCACATGACAGAACAAGCACTGATCATGTGACTAGCAGGCACTGATCACTTGATGGGACAGGCACTGATGATGTGACTGAAAAGGCACTGATCACATGACTAAGCAGGCACTCATGACGTGTCTGATAAGGCACTGATCAGGTGACTGAGCATGTTCTGATCACGTGGCTGATCATGCACTGATCACATGACTGAGCATGCCCTGATCACATGGCTGATTATGCAATGATCACATGACTGAGCATGCCCTGATCACATCACTTATCATGCTCTGATCACGTAATTGAGCAGACATGGACGAGGTGACTGAGAAGGCACTGATCATGTGGGTGATCATGCACTGATCACGTGACTGAGCATGCACTGATCACTTTCCTGAGAGGAACTGATCACGAGACTGAACAGGCACTAAACCCGTGAGTGAGCAGACACTAATCATGCAACTCAACATGCAATTAATATGGAGCTGAGCAGGATGTTATGACATGGCTAAGCACACACTAATCACATGACTCAGCAGGCTCTGAACACATAAGTGATCATGCACTGATTGCGTGACTGAGCAGGCACTGATCATGTGGCTCCTCAGGCTCTGATGGCCTGACTGAGCAGCAAATGATCGCGGGAATAACCAAATGCTGATCATGTGTCTGATCATGCACTGATCGCCTAACTGATAAGGCACTGATCACTTGAGTGATCATGCCCTGATTACGTCACTAGTAGACACTGATCATGTGATAGAATAGGCACTGATCACGTGACTGTGCAGGCACTGATCATGTGGCAGATCACGCACTGAACGCATAACTAAGCATGCACTGATCACGTGGTGGAGAGGCATTGATCATGTGACTGAATAGGCACTGATCACGTGGCTGATCATGCACTGATCACGTGACTTATCACGCACTATATCACGTGACTGAGCATACACTGATCACGTGGCTGATCAGGCACTGATCACATGGCTGATCAGGCACTGATCTCCTGACTGATCAGGCACTGATCACATGACTGATGAGTCACTGATCACGTGACTAGTAGGCATTAATCACGTGACAGAGCAGGCACTAATCATGTGATTGAGCAAGCACCCAACACGTGGCTGATCATGCACTGATAGTGTCACTAAGGATGCACTGATCACGTGGCTGAGAGGCACTGATCACGTGACTGAACAGGCACTGATCACGTTACTCAGCAAGCACTAAACCCATGACTGAGTAGGCACTAATCAGAGAATTGAGCAGGCAATATCATTTCATAAGAAGGCACTAAACCCGCATCTGAGGAGACACTAACCACACAGCTCAGTAGGCAAGAATCATGGAGCTGAGCAGGCTGTTTTGATGTGGCTAAGCAGACACTAATCATGTGACTCTGCAGGCACTAATGATATTTCTGAGAAGGCACTGATCACGTGACTGAGCAGGCACTAATCCCCTAACTGAGTAGACACTTATCTCAGAGCTAGCAGGAACTACTGACTTGGCTAGGCAGGCACAAATCATGCAGCTGAGCAGGCACGAATCATGCAGCCAAGCAGGGACTAATCAAGGAGCTGAGCAGGCACTATTCCTGTGCATCAGCAAGCACTGACCAAGTGGCTGAGCAAGCAATGATCACGTGACTAGCAGGCACTGATCACTTGACAGGACAGGCACTGATCATGTGACTGAAAAGGGACTGAGCACATGACTAAGCAGGCACTGACGACGTGTTTGATCAGGCACTGATCACGTGACTGAGCATGCCCTGATCACTTGGCTGTTTATGCAATGATCACATGACTGAGCATGCCCTGATCACGTGACTTATCATGCTCTGATCACGTAATTCAGCAGACATGGACCACGTGAATGAGCAGGCACTGATCACATGACTGAGCAGGCACTGATCACGTAACTGATCATGCACTGATCGTATGACAGCAGTCACTGATCACGTGGCTGATCAGGCTCTGATAGCGTGACTGAGCAGGCACTGATCACGTGGCTCATCAGGCACTAATCACCTGACTGAGCAGGCACAGATCACATGGCTCCTCAGGCTCTGATCACGTGACTTAGCAGGCACTGATCGAGGGACTAAGCACGCAATGATCATGTGGCTGGTCATGCACTGATCACCTGACTGATCATGCCCTGATTGCGTCACTAGTAGGCACTAATCACATGATAGAGCAGGCACTGATCATGTGACTGAGCATGCCCTGATCACGTGCCTGAAAGGCACTGATCACGAGACTAAACAGGCACTAAACCTGTGACTAAGCATGCACTGATCACGTGGTGGACAGGCACTGATCATATGACTGAACAGGCACTGATCACGTGGCTGATCATGCACTGATCACGTGACTTATCTTGCACTGTATCATGTGACTGAGCATGCACTGACCACATGACTGATCAGCCCCTGATCACATGATTAAGCATGCACTGATCACGTGGCTGAGAGGCACTGATCATGTGACTGAACAGGCACTGATCACTTTACTCAGCAAGCACTAAACCCATGACTGATTAGGCACTAATCAGAGAATTGTGCAGGCACTATCACTTCGAAAGCATGCATTAAACCCGCGTCTGAGGAGACAGTATCCACACAGCTCAGCAGGCAATAATCATGGAGCTGAGCAGGCTGTAATGATGTGGCTAAGCAGACACTAATCACGTGACTCAGCAGGCACTAATGATATTTCTCAGAAGGCACTGATCACGTGACTGAGCAGGCACTAATCCCCTAACTGAGTAGACATTAATCTCGGAGCTGAGCAGGCACTAATGTCTTGGCTGGGCAGGCACTAATCATGCAGCTGAGCAGGCACGAATCATGCAGCCAAGCAGGGACTAATCAAGGAGCTGAGGAGGCACTATTCCTGTGCATCATCAAGCACTGACAGAGTGGTTCAGCAAGCACTGATCACGTGACTAGCAGGCACTGATGACATGTCTGATAAGGCACTGATCACGTGCCTGGGCATGTTCTGACCACGTGGCTGATCATGCACTGATCACATGACTCAGCATGCTCTGATCACATGGCTGATTATCCAATGATCACATGACTGAGCATGCCTGATAACGTGACTCATCATGCTCTAATCATGTAATTGAGCAGACTTGGACCACGTGACTGAGAAGGCACTGATCACGTGGGTGATCATGCACTGATTACATGACTGAGAATGCAATGACCACGTGGCTGAGAAGCACCAATCACGTGATTGAGCAGGCACTGATCACGTGTGTCATCATGCACTGATGACATGGCTGATCAAGCACTGATCACGTGACTGAGCATGCTCTGATCACATACCTGAGAGGCACTGATCACAAGGCTGAACAGGCACTAAACCCATGACTGAGCAGGCACTAATGACACAGCTGAGCAGGCACTAATGACGCTGCTGAGCAGGCACTAATCACCCAGGTGAGAATCGACTAATGAAGCTCCTGAGCAGTGACTAATCCTGTGACTCAGCAGGCACTGATCACGTTACTGGGCAGGTACTGATCAGGTGACAAGCACACAATTGTCACGTGACAGAGCAAGCATTGATCACGTGACGGATCAAGCACTGATCATGTGACTGATCAGGCAATGATCATGTGACTGAGTAGGCACTGATCACGTGGCTGAAAGGCACTGATCACGTGACTGATCAGGCACTGATTACGTGACTGAGAATGCACTGATCACGTATCTGATCAAGCACTGATCACATGACTGAGCATGCACTGGTCACGTGGCTGATCATGCACTGATCACATAACTCAGCATGCTATTATCATGTATCTGATCATGCACTGATCACGTGACTTAGCATGCACTGATTACATGCCTGATCATGCTATGATCACGTGACTGAGCATGCCCTGATCACGTGGCTGAGAGGCAGTGATTACATGACTGAACAGGTATTGATGACCTCATTCATCAGACATAAAACCTGTGACTGAGCAGGCACTAAGCATGGAGCTCATCAGCCACTGATCACTTCGCTGAGCAGGCAATAAACCCGTGACTGGGCACAGACTAATCACACAGCTCAGCTGGCAATAATCATGGAGCTGAGCAGGCTGTAATGACTTGGCTAAGCAGACACTAATCCCGTGACTCAGCAGACGCTGATCACGTGACTAATCAGGCACTAATCACGCATCTGAGCAGTCACTAATCAAGCAGCTGATCAGGCACTAATCCCGTAAATCAGCAGGAACTGATCACATGACTGACTACGCACTAATCACCTGACTGATCAGGCACTAATCACGTGTCTGATCAGGCACTGATCATGTGACTGAGCATGCACTGATCATGTGGCTGAGAGGCACTGATCTTGTGACTGAGCAGGCACTGATCACGTGAATCAACAGACACTAAACCCATGACTGAACAGGCACTAATCACTGAGCTGAGCAAGCACTAATCACTTGGCTAATCAGGCACTTAACCCGTGACTGAGCAGACACTAATGTCCCACCTCACCAGGCAATAATCATGGAGATGGGTAGACTGAAATGACGTGGCTAAGCAGACACTAATCACATGACTCAGCAGGCACTAATGATATTTCTGAGAAGGCACTGATCACGTGACTGAGCAGGCACTAAACCCGTGACTGAGCAGACACTAATCACGGAGCTGAGCAGGCACTAATGACTTGGCTAGGCAGACACTAATCATGCAGCTGAGCAGGCACTAATCACGCAGCTGGGCAGGGACTAATCAAGCAGCTGAGCAGGCACTAATCCCGTGAGTCAGCAGGCACTGATCACGTGGCTTAACAGGCACTGTTCATGTGACTAAGCAGGCACTGATCACGTGACTCAGCAGGCACAAATGACGTGGCTGATCAGGCACTGATCATGTGACAGAGCAGGCACTAAACCCATGACTGAGCAGGCACTAATCTCCGAGCTGAGCAGGCACTAATAACTTGGCTGAGCAGTCACTAATCATGCAATTGAGCAGGCACTAATCAAGCAGCTGAGCAGGCACTAATCATGTGCCTGAGCAGGCACTGATCTCGTAACTGGTCAGGCACTGATCACGTGATTGAGCATGCAGTGGTCAGTGGGAAAGGGCCTCTTCTCTCGAGGATGGGGAACTTACTGTTTTTCTCAAGTTTCTCGGGATTCCGGAGTTACAACTGGGAACTCAGGGAGCCTCTCCTGTTGGCCCAGGGAAGTCCAATCTGCATGCGAGTTGCGAGGGGTAGCTGGGGATTGGTCTCGAGTCACTGCAGGGCAGATAGACCTCAGCTAGGCTCGTGTCCAGAAACTACGTGTTCCTTTCCATTGGCGACAGGATCTCGGGGTTGCATTTATGGTTCCTCTGGGGAGTCAGGCCTTGTCTCGAGTTGAAGCAAAGAACTCTGTTCTCCTCTTGAGTGCGACGGGTATCTCTTGGAGCACACAGAGTGGCCTAAAGGGAGTCAAGCCTCCTGTGGAGTTTTGAGAGAGGACTCGGGATTGCTGTCTAGGCCCTGCAGGAAAAGAAGGGCTTCATCTCGTGATGACCTGGGACTCTTGTGGTTGTTCTCTAGCTGCGGCGTAACGTGTGGGGTTTCTCTCCAGTTATGACGGGGAATTCAGGGAGCCTCTCGTGTGGCCCCAGGGAAGTCCAGCCTCCATTTGAGGTGCGAGGAGGATCGAGCCATTGTTTTCAAGTCACAGCAGGGCAATCGGGCCTCAAGATGCTTAGAAGGGTGAATCTTGAGGCCTTTCTCGAGTTGCAGCAAGAAACACTGGCTTCCCTTAACTTGTCACCTCGTGTGACAGTGACCTCATGGAGCTTCTCATAGTGCCTAAGGGAATTCAGGAATACTCTGGAGTTTGGAGGGGACTCTCGGGACTCTACTGGGGTCGATGCAATGCAAGAGGGCCTCATCTCGAGTTGAGGTGGGAAGCTCAGGGTTCCTCTTCGTTTCTGACCTGGATCTCGGAGTGTGTATGATCTCGAGTGGATGGGGAAATACGTGTCTTTCTAATTGTGAGAAGACCCCTGGGTTCCCCTCCAGTGTCAAGTAGATACCAGCCTCCTCTTGATGTGCGAAGGGGATGCTGGCATTCAGTTCCAGGTGAAGCAGGGCAATAGACCCTCATCTCGACTTGAGGTGGGGAAAACGGGGCTCTTTTTGACTTGTGGCGGGAATCTCAGCATTCTTCTCCAGTGGGGACTGGTATCTGGGGAAACTTCTGCAATTTCATAAAGCGTGTCAAGTACTCTTTCCAGTTCCAAGGGAAACATGGGCTTTCTTTGGACACACTGCAGCATAAAAGGGCCTCCTCAAGCATGCTTGGGAGAATTTCATAGTTTACGTGGAGTTGTGGTGGGAAGTTTAGGGTACCTCTTGAGTTGCATGTCGATCTGTGGGACCCAATCTTGTCTCCTCAGGGAAGTAAGATCTCCTTTAGTGTTGCCAGGTGCTCCTCGGGATTCCTCGAACATCACTGCAGGAATGAATAGGGCCTCATCTCGAGCTGAGGCACGAACCTCAGTGTTCCTCTCCGTTTCTGACTTCGATCGCAGAGTCTCTGCAGATTTGGAACAGGAGAGTCAGGCATTGTCTTGTGTTGAGAAATGGAACTCCTCTTGCCTCTTGAGTTGTTCACGTGGTGACAGGCCACTTGTCCAGTTGTATTTGGAACCTGCGGTGTTTTCCAGATGATGCAACTGGGGTGTCAGTGCCTCTTCTTGTTGTGACTTCATCCTCAGGGTTACATTCGAAGACGTGCCCAGGCATCAGGACTTATCTTGAGTCAAGGAGGAAATTGGTGTCTTTTGTAATGTGGCATTATCTACGAGGCTTCCTCTCGAGTTTCAGTATGAGACCAGCCTCCTCCTGAGGTGCAACGGGAAAGTCGGGATCCCTTTCCAGACAAAGCAGTGGAATCGACCCTCATGTTGAGATCAGGAGGGTAGAAGGGGTCAGATTAAGTTGTGCCAGGAATCTCGGAGTTCCTCTCGAGTGGGAATGGTATGTCGGGAACTTTTTGAGTTGTATCAAGGGTGTCAAGTACCGTTTCGAATTTCAAGAGGGAACGTGGGATTTCACTTGAGATGCTGTAGCGGGAAAGGGCCTTGTCTCGCGATGACTGGGGAACCTTGTGGTTTTTATTGAGTTGTGGCGGGATTCTCGAGTTATGCTGGGGAACTCAGGGAGCCTCTCATGTTGCCCCAGGGAAGTCCAATCTCCACTCCCATTGGGAGGGGGAGCTGGAGATTGCTCTCGAGTCACTGCAGGGCAAATAGACCTCATCGAGGGTTGTGTCCAGAAACTGTGTTCCTCTACAGTAGTGACAGGGATCTCGGGGTTGCATTCAAGGTTCACCCGGGGAGTCAGGCCTCGTCTTGAGTGGAAGCGAAGAACTTCGCTCTCCTCTTGAGTTGCGATAGATATCTCTTGGAGCCCATTGAGTGGCATAAAGGGAGTCAAGCCTCCTGTGGAGTTTTGAGCGAGGACTCAGGATTGCTCTGTAGGGCCTACAGGAAAAGAAGGGCTTCATCTCGTGATGATGGGGGAATCTAGTGGGTTTTTTTTTGAGCTGCGGTGTGACATGTGGTGTTTCTCTTGCGTTTCAACAGGGAACTTGGGGAGCCTCTGGTGTGGCCCCCGGGAAATCCAGTCTCCATTCGATTTGCAAGGGAGAGCGTGGCATTGCTCTAAGTCACAGCAGGGGAATCGGGCCTCTAGATGCATTGAAGGGGGAATTGCGAGTTCTTTCTCGAGGTGCGGCAGGAAACCCTGGGTTCCCTCGACTTGTGACAGTGACCTCAGAGAGCTTCTCAAGGTGCCTATGGGAAGTCAGGAATAATGTGGAGTTGGGAGGGGCCTCTTGGGACTCCCCTGGGTTTGGTGCAATGGAAGAGGGCCTCATCTTGAGTTGAGGCGGGAGTCTTAGGGTTCCTCTCCTGTTCTGACATGGGTCTCAGGCTGTGTATGCCGTATCAAACAGGGAGTCAGGTCTCAACGTGTGTGGAGGCATGGAACTCTGCTTTCCTCTTGAGTTGTCAAAGGGGTTTCAGGCCTCCAGCTAAGTTGAATTTGGGACCTGGGACTCTTTTCAGATTAGCAACTGGGGCATCAGGACTCCCTTCCTGTTTTGAGTTGATTCTCAGCTGACATTCGAATCGGTGCAAGGAAATCAAGCCTGATCTCGAGTGGATGGGGAAATACGTGGCTTTTGAATTGTGACAACACCCCCGGGTTCCACTCCAGTGTCAAGTAGATACCAGCCTCCTCTCGAGTAGCGATGGGGAAATAGGATTTCCTTTCCAGGCGAAGCAGGGAAATCGACCCTCATCTCAACATGATGCGAGGAAAATGCGGCTCTTCTTGACTTGTGGCAGGAACTCAGCGTTCCTCTCGAGTGTGGACGGGTATCTTGGCAAACTTCTGGAGTTTTGTAAAGCTAGTCAAGGACCCTTTTGAGTTCCAAGGGAAATGTGGGCTTTCTTTGGAGACACAGCAGTGTAAAAGGGCCTCTTCAAGCATGCATGGGAGAATTTTGTAGTTTGTGTGGAGTTGTGGTGGGAAACTTAGTGTTCCTCTCGAGTTGCAAGTCTACCTGGGGGACTGCTATTGTCTCCTCAGGGAGTCAAATCTCCTTTGGCGTTGTGAAGGGCACCTCGGGACTCCTTGTGCATCGCAGCAGGGATGAATAGGGCTTCATCTATTGAGGCAGGAATCTCAGGGTTCCTATCCATTTCTGACTTCGATCACTAGGGTCTCTGCAGAGTTAGAACAGGAGAGTCAGGCCTCGTCTTGTGTTGAGGAATGGAACTCCACTTCCCTCTCGAGTCGTTCACCGGGTGACAGGCCACTTGTCGAATTGTATTTGGAACCTGCAGCTTTTTCCATACTATGCAACTGGGGTGTCAGAGCCCCTTCGTGTTGTGACTTCATCCTCAGGGTTACATTCAAAGAGGTGCCTGGGCATTGGGATTTATCTTGAGTGGACGGGCAAATCTGTGTCTTTCAGAATGTGGCACAACCCATGAGGCTTACTCTTGAGTTTCAACGTGTGACCGGCCTCCTCCTGAGGTGCGACAGGATGGTCGGGATCCCTTTCCAGACAAAGCAGGAGAATCAACCCTCATGTCGAGATCAGGAGGGGTGAAGGGGCTGAGATTAAGTTGTGCCAAAAAACTCGGTGTTCCTCTCGAGGGAGAACGGTTTGTCAGGGAACATTTTGAGTTTCATCAAGGGTGACAAGTACCGTTTCGAATTTCAAGTGGGAACGTGGGATTTCTCTTGAGACGCTGCACCGGGAAAGGGCCTCATATCGCGGTGACGGGGGAACCTCGTGGTATGTCTTGAGTTGCGGCTGGATTGTGGAGTTATGACGGGGAACCCAGGGAGCCTCTCCTTTTGCCCCAGGGAAGTCCAAACTCCATTCAAGTTGCTAGAGGAAGATGGGGATTGCTCTCGAGTCACTGCAGGGCAAATAGACCTCATCTAGTGTTGTGTCCAGAAACTCTGTGTTCCTCTTCAGTGGCGACAGGGATCTCAGGGTTGCATTCAAGGTTCACCCGGGGA
>NW_011482211.1:23853-24309 GCF_000754665.1 Bison bison bison
ATTGCTGTCTAGGCCCTGCAGGAAAAGAAGGGTCTCATCTCGCGATGAGGGGGGAATCTCGTGGGGGTTTTTTTGAGCTGCAGCAGGACGTGTGGGGTTTCTCTCGAGTAATGACAGGGAACTCAGGGAGCCTTGCGTGTGGCCCCAGGGAAGTTCAGTCTCCATTCAAGTTGCAAGGGGTAGCACGGCATTGCTCTCAAGTCATGGCAGGGGAATCGGGCCTCAAGATGTGTTGAAGGGGGAATACCGAGGTCTTTCTGGCATTGCAGCAGGAAACCCTGGCTTCCCTCGACATGTGCAGTGACCTCAGGGAGCTTCTCAGGCTGTTTATGGGAAATCAGGAATTTTGTGGAATTGGAGGGGCCTCTAGGGACTCCTCTGGGGTCAGTGCAAAGGAAGAGGGCCTCATCTCGAATTGAGGTGGGGAAAACGGGGCTCTTCTTGACTCGAGGCGGG
>NW_011482211.1:24409-25342 GCF_000754665.1 Bison bison bison
ATGTTGTGAGTTTATTCTCAGCTGACATTGGAATCGGTGCAAGGAAATAAGTCCTGATCTCAAGTGTATGGAGAAACACGTGGCTTTCGAATTCTGACAAGGCCCACGGGTTCCCCTCCAGTGACAAGTAGATAACAGCCTCCTCTCGAGGGCGAGGGCGATGTCGGCATTCCTTTCCACATGAAGCAGGGCAATCAACCCTCATCTCGAGCTGAGGCGGGGAAAACGGGTCTCTTCTTGACTTGTGGCAGGAAACTCAATGTTCCTCCCGAGTTGGGAAAGGTATCTCTTGAAACTTCTGGAGTTTCACAAAGCATGTCAAGGACCCTTTCGAGTTCCAAAGGAAACGTTGTCTTTCTTTGGAAATGCTGCAGCGTAAAGGGGCCTCCTCAAGCGTGCAGGGGAGAAATTCTTAGTTTGCCTTGAGTTGTGGCGTGAAGTGTAGGGTTCCTCTCAAGTTGCGCGTCGAACAGGGGGAACGCTCGTGTCTCTTCAGGGAAGTCAGATCTCCTTTGTCATTGCGAGGGGCACCACGGGATTCCTCGAGCATCGCTGCAGGGATGAATAGGGCCTCATCTCGAGTTGAGGCGGGAACCTCAGGGGTATTCTCCATTTCTGACTTCAATCACAGGGTCTCTGCAGAGTTGGAACAAGAGATTCAGGCCTCGTCCTGTGTTGAGCAATGGGACTCTGCTTGCCTCTGGAGTTCTTCACTGGGTGACAGGCCACTTGTCGAGTTGTATTTGGAACCTGCAGCTTTTTCCGGACAATGCAACGGGGGTGTCATTCCCCTTGGTGTTGTGACTTCATCCTCAGGGTTACATTCGAAGAGGTGCCCGGGCATCGGGACTTATCTTGAGCGGACAGGGAAATCGTTGTCTTTCTTAAAGTGGCACGACCCACGAGGCTTCCTCTCGAATTTCAATATGAGAC
>NW_011482212.1:0-908 GCF_000754665.1 Bison bison bison
CGATCTCTAAAAGGTCTTGTAGGTCTTCATAGAACCGTTCAACTTCAGCTTCTTCAGCGTTACTGGTTGGGGCATAGATTTGGATTACTGTGATATTGAATGGTTTGCCTTGGAAACAAACAGAGATCATTCTGTCATTTTTGAGATTGCAAGGCCCACAATGTCTCATTTTGGCCATAATTTATTTTTCAGTTAATTTTGCCAGATTGTCTAAATAACATTAAGTATTCATCTCATGATAGTGAAATTGCTTTATCTTCAAGAAAATCCTATTTGTTTGTACTTAGGCTACAGATTTTTTTATGAGACAAAGTTGTGATCCTGAATGACAAAAACTTTTTATTCTGTACTTCCCTCACCATTGCATCCATAGTTTGCACATGTTAACATGCAGAACAGTTATATAAATAGCCCTGATTTTTCTAACAAAGCTAGTCAGTGTACCAACCTCATTCTATACAGTCCCTTTCAGTGCATACCAAGGTCTTTACAGACTCCTGAACAAAGGAGCTAAGATGAAGAGTTTTAAATGACTAGGAGAAAAATTACACATAGCCATATTTCAAAGAATAAAAACAGTGAAATCATAAAACTAGAGAGAAACAAAAGAGAAAAGGAAAAACCTAATTAAGAGTACTGGGTAAATTGTCAAAGCCCAGGAGATTAAGAGATAAGTATACCGGACTTCCCTGGTGGTGCAGTGGCTAAGACTGCACACTCCCAATGCAGGGGCATAGAGTTCGATCCCTGGTCAGGGAACTAGATCCCACCCACATGTTTCAACTAACAGTTTTCATGCCTCAAAGAGGATCAAAGATCTCGTGTGACATAACTAAGACCTGATGCAGCCAAACAAGTAAATTTAAAAATATATATATGTTTAAAAAGAGCTAGGTATACACGACAAC
>NW_011482212.1:1360-3481 GCF_000754665.1 Bison bison bison
ACTACTTCCAACATTATAAACAGAAAAGTAGGTAGTGCTCTTGACAATAAAAAAGAAAGATTGCCTAAATAAAAACCATTCTGTCAGACAAACTCCAAGCATCTAGAATGAAAGGAGTAAAACAGTAGTCAGGGCATTGTAGTCACAAGTTAGAGACTTGACTTCAAAACAAACAAATAAAAAATAAAGACATCTTTGGTACTACAACTATACCATTAACAGGCAATCTTGAAAGCCAAAATATTAGGTCCTGGTGCTACTTAACTGATTTCACCAATTTGGATTATAGGAGTGTTTTTCAGCTTGTGATCAAATTAAACTTGCAATCCTAGTCATAAGCCTAAAATAAGGCAGGCACTCACAACACCAAGGGGTTCCCCCATGGGTCAACAGGTACAGAATCTGCCTGCAATGCAAGCAACACAGGACATGCAGGTTCAGTCCCTGGATCAGGAAGATTCCCTGGAGGAAGGCATGACAACCCGCTCCAGAATTCCTGCCTGAAGAATTCCATGACAGAGGAGCCTGGTGGGATACAGTCCATGTGGTCATAAAGAGTTAGACATGACCCAAGTGACTGAGCATGCACACACAACATCCATTTAAAAGAAAACAAACATAAGTCACTCAAGGTTCCAGAAGGCCAAATTAAAACATACTTGGCCCAGTGAGAGACCTAGAAAATGACAGAGAGCCTTCCTGACTTTAAGAGAAATTAAGCAGAGAAGGCTGCTGTTTCAGTGAGCAGACTTACAGTTAGAGGGGAGAAGGAGGAACCAGTTGCTAACTCTCCCAAAGGCACCTACTGTATGCATGGCACAGAGCTACTTCACAGGAAGCTCTGGGACTATAATTATTGTTCAGACTTGAAATATGGTGTTTTCCAGTATCCCATAATTTCTCACTCACTTTATTAATTTCTCTGCCTATCCCTACCCTGAACAACTTTCTTCTCTCAGAATGAAGAAATTACCACAACTTTCTTTGAACAGTCAGTGATTTGGGTCCCAGCAGAAAAACCTATTGAAAACCGAGACTTTCTTAAAAATTCCAAAATTCTGGAGATTTGTGATAATGTGACCATGTATTGGATCAATCCCACTCTAATAGCAGGTATGGCTTCACCCTCCTCCTCTTTCTCCTCCTCCTCTTCATCCTCTGCTTTCCAAAATCAGTAATGGGTTAATGTTACCAGCATTCAGAGACTACATTTCTAGGAAAACAAATGATAAGCTTGTATCTTCTTAGATGAAACTGTATATGCTGACAGCCAGTGAGGAGGAGATTTTTCACAGCCAAGTTATAAATCAGATAAATTAATGCTGACAGGCTATTAAATATCCCATCAAAGGTAACGCCACCCCAATATTTGCAGTGATAGCAAAAAGCTAATCTGTCTCTCTTTGTACATCTATATTCATTGCAGTCGAGCTACCAAACTATGGCTCAAACCACTATGTGCCCAACCCAAGAACAGAGGAGAGAAGAGCCAAAATAATGCCCTATTGTCTCAAGAAGGATTTTCTATGTCAAATGGTGGCATTCTCCTCAGAAGAAAGGACGGTCACTGCAATACCAATTTCTTTGTGACTATTTTAGGAATCAGTATAAAAGCAATTGGATGCTAAAGGTAGAGTTAAAGACTCCAGATCTCAACTTCCAGTCAGCCCACAGAGAGGGCAAATGTCCTTGGACATCTTATTCTGCCTAACTAGCATAAAATTTGGCCTCCCTCATTCTGGACAGCATAGATCACTATATTGCCCAAGAGAGAAGGATCTAATCAATGCGGGCATCTATTGGTACTCTTTGGCCTTAAAAAAAAAGCAATTGTGGTTTCCTGGATTGGACACTACAACTTCTGCTTCAACATCCTTCTCTTAAATGACATTAGTGGAGATAATGATGAAATTTGAGTAAAGTTTGTAGTTTAGTTAATTTTATTGTACCTATAAAGGGCTTCCCTGGTGGCTCAGTGGTAAAGAATCTGCCTGCCAATGCCTGCAATACAAGAGACATGGGTTCAATCCCTGGGTCAGGAAGATCCCCTGGAGAAGGGCATGGCAACCCACCCCAGTATTTTTGCTTGGGAAATCCCATGGACAGAGGAGCCTGGTGGGC
>NW_011482212.1:3634-5618 GCF_000754665.1 Bison bison bison
AAATGAGCAAAGGTGTCTGTGTACATAGGAATGGTCAGATCTCTTTTGGAAGACCTTAAAATGTCAGCTACAGAACCCTGGAAAAGTGGTTCATGCATACCTAAATGAGGACAGTGAGAAGACACAATGAAAATCTCTATCCCCCAATGCTAGTCCCCCAAGCAAAGTGGTTGCATCACAACTTTGTGTGTATTACCTTAGTTTCAGAGTTACAGGACTTTGAGGAGGATGGTGAAGACCTTCACTTTCCTACCAGTGAAAAAAAAGGCATTGAACAAAACGAGCAGTGGGTGGTCCCTCAAGTGAAGGTGGAGAAGACCCGTCACGCCAGACAAGCAGCAAGTGAGGAAGAACTCCCAGTCAATGACTATGTGAGTTCTGTGCACATTATTCTTGTTTAGAGGAAAAAGACAAAGAGTCTTCACAAATCTCACTATTTTTCAGATCAAAGTCACTGAAAGGAGACTGGTCATTGTTTTAACAACAACAAAAAAAGTATTTAAGAAACTTGGAATACCTAAAAGGCTCATTCAAAATCAATCTTGTCAATATTTCACAATAAATGATAATGGAAAGGAATATGAAAAAGAATATATATAAATATATGTATAATTGAATCACTTTGCTGTACAGAAAAAAATTAACACAACATTGTAAGTCAACTCTATTTCAATAAAACTAAGTTTTTAAAAAAATTTTTAAATTAAGAAAACTAAAATCAATCTTGATCTAGTCCATTGATATATCTCCAAGATCAGGCTCAGGAACTTAATTACTCACCAGGCCCCAACTTCTATAGTTTCATATTCCTCCCCTGCTTGGCAGACCTCTTCCCCTCCAACACTGGTTTCTTCTTCTTTCAGACTGAAAATGGAATAGAATTCGACTCCATGTTGGATGAGAGAGGTTACTGTTGTATTTACTGCCGTCGAGGCAACCGCTACTGTCGCCGCGTCTGTGAACCTTTACTAGGTTACTACCCGTATCCATATTGCTACCAAGGAGGGCGGGTTATCTGTCGTGTCATCATGCCTTGCAACTGGTGGGTGGCCCGCATGCTAGGGAGGGTTTAATAGCAAGTCTGAGCTCGAGTGCTTAAACTTCTGGCACCCAACATATAACAAATGCATGCTATTCAATGAATTTCTGCCTATGAGGCATTTGGCTCCTGGTAGCCAATACTCCGGAATTGCTTGTAGGTAATTCTTCTCTTCATGTTCTAATAAATTTCTACATCATCATCAATGGCCTGATTGCTGCTGAACACACTGGGTAAGTGTTTGCTAAGAATATTTCCTGCAATGAATGGAGCAGATCTGCCTCACGTGGAAGATGATGAAAACTTGCACTTCATCAGGTTTGGGGTGTAAGAAAGGGCAAAGCATAAAGATTCTCAAATATTGTATTTTACTGGGCTGCATTGAGAAAGTGGAAATAGGGGCTGATGATAAAATGGCCCCATAACTAATGCCTAAAACCATGTCCTTTTGTGCATATCCCAGTGTTTCATTATCTGAGATACCTATTGTGGACTTAGTTAAGCATCTCTTAAGCCACTGGACAGGCAGTGAGTCACAGCAGGCCAACACTAAAATATTCCAAGTGCTCAGACTCAGCAAAGGAGAAAGCTAACCTAGCAAAAATGGTCCCAGGCTCTCCTCCTGTGAATAAGAGCTCAATTTTGGACAAATTCAACACTTTATAACTTTCAGCGTCTGATTATGTAACTTCCAAGGCAATAAGCCTGGAAAATGGGGACCCATAAATATCATTCACAGAAACAGGCATTATAGGACATTACTGAGGTGAGGAGTCCAATAGAATGCTGTTTTTCCTCCAAAACCACAAGAAACTAGCAGTATGGCACTTTCTTAAAGGAGGGGTAAGGCCTAATTTCTAATCATTTGATACTCTGCTTGGGAATGGGAAAAGGGCCAAAATGGAGAGAAGAAGTGGTTAGAGGGTCATGTTAAACTTGGAGTCC
>NW_011482212.1:5718-6521 GCF_000754665.1 Bison bison bison
GGTTCTGCCACCGGGGAAGCCCATAGTCCCATCATTGCCAAACTTCAAAGTTATTGTGTCATGAAATACCTGTCTGGCACATTCTATTTTAAAAGAGTAAAATCTTCATCTGGATGCCTGTGAGCCAGCAGTCATTTTCCCCCATTTAACAGCTGAGGAAGCACATAGAAGCAGATTTGCCCAAGGTTGAGTTAAGATTAATCAGTCATTAATTCATAATTAGCATACATACCATACTTAGATTACCAATTTTCACAGGATGAGAGCATAGTAAAACATATCTGACAATGCAACATCACTAAAAGTATTTTACTGTTTTATTAATGATTTAGAAGTCATCTGAGAATTTTGGAATACTTCAATTATCATAATAGGCATTAATTTGTAGTTGAAATAGAAAAATATAAAAGATATAAAATTAATCTGAGGTTGTATGGACTTTACAACATTCTCTATCATTTTTTAATAAAATTTTTGTTTTTAAGATTGACCTATAATTTTAAATTCCTAAGATGCTCTATTCGATGCAATATACATTATTTTATATATATATACACACACACACACACTATGTTCTGTGGGGGATACAAAGGAAGTAGAAGGCATACTCCTTATTGTCCAAGAAAAATAAGACATGCCAAATATACAAGCCCATATACAGAAACTTATGCACAACTAACTACAGTTGTATATGACATGCTAAATGTGTGTGCAGACACACATACACACACAAGAAGTGCTGGAGAGGGTGTGGAGAAAAGGGAACCCTCTTACACTGTTGGTGGGAATGCAAACTGGTACAG
>NW_011482212.1:6948-7700 GCF_000754665.1 Bison bison bison
TAGGAAGAGAAGTGAAAGGCAAAGGAGAAAGGGAAAGATATACCCATCTGAATACAGAGTTCCAGAGAATAGCAAGGAGAGATAAGATAACCTTCTTAAGTGAACAACACAAAGAATGGGAAAGATTAGAAATCTCTTTAAAAAAATTAGAGATAATCAAGGGAATATTTCATGCAAAGATGGGCACAATAAAAGATAGAAATAGCAAGGACCTAACAGAAGCAAAAGATATTAAGAAGAGGTGGCAGGAATACACAGAACTATACCAAAAAAGACTTAATGACCCAGATAACCATGATGGTGTGGTCACTCACCTAGAGCTGGACATCCTGGAATGTGAAGTCAAGTTAGCCTGAGGAAGCTTTACTATGAACAAATCTAGTGGAAGTGATGGAACTCCAGTTGACTGACTTAAAATCTTAAAAGATGATGCTGTTAAAGTGCTGCACTCAATATGCCAGCAAATTTGGGAAACTCAGCAATGGCTACAGGACTGGAAAAGGTCAATTTTCATTCCAATCTCAAAGAAAGGAAAAGCCAAAGAATGTTCAAACTACTGTCCAATTGTACTCATTTCACATGCTAGCAAGGTAATCCTCAAAATTCTTTAAGCTGGGCTTCAACAGTACATGAACCAAGAACTTACAGATATACAAACTGTATTTAAAAAAGGCAGAGGAACCAGAGATCGAATTGTCAACATCTGTTGGATCACAGAGAAAACAAGTGAATTAAAAAAAAAAAAAAAAAAA
>NW_011482212.1:7800-8363 GCF_000754665.1 Bison bison bison
GCCTCATATTAAAATAAATTAATTAATTTTTTAAAAGAAGTTTTCATATCATATGTGAGAGCTAAGAGTTCCTACTCACATTATTTTAATTCAGGAAGCATTTCTTGTTCAAATGCGATACCTAGACTTCACATGTTTCACACTGAGGTAACTTCATACTGAGAACATGTGGATCCCCTTAATGAAGCAGATCACGAATTTTAAAGGAAAATACAAGGACATGCTGGAAAAAAGCACCCAAATCATCTCATGCTTAGGAAAACACAAACCAAAATAGCAAACAGACCCAAATACATAAGTCTACCACTCACATAGGCCTAAGTCATATTAAACAGGAAGAAAGTATGGTATCACTCTCCCATCATAGATTTTTACCCCTTGTTCAAGGCATGAATACAGTGGGGGTGACAAATAAATTGAAGAGATTGGATCTGGTAGACAGAGTGCCTGAAGAACTATGAACAGAGGTTTGTAACATTGTACAGGAAGTGGTGACCAAAACTATCCCCAAGAAAAAGAAATGCAAGAAAGCAAAATGTTTGTCTGAGTAGACCTTACAAATA
>NW_011482212.1:10289-10811 GCF_000754665.1 Bison bison bison
TTGGCTATGTGATCTCTGGTTCCCCTCCCTTTGCTAAAACCAGCTTGAACATCTGGAAGTTCACGGTTCACGTATTGCTGAAGCCTGGCTTGGATAATTTTGATCATTACTTTACTAGCATGTGAGAAGAGTGCAACTGTGTGGTAGTTTGAGGATTCTTTGGCATTGCCTTTCTTTGGGATTGGAATGAACACTGGCCTTTTCCAGTCCTGTGGCCACTGCTGAGTTTTCCAAATTTCCTGGCATATTGAGTGCAGCATTTTCACAGCATCATCTTTCAGGATTTGAAATAGCTGAACTGGAGTTCCATCACCTCCACTAGCTTTGTTTGTAGTGATGCTTTCTAAGGCCCACTTGACTTCACATTCCAGGATGTCTGGCTCTAGGTCGGTGATCACACCATCATGATATCTACGTCGTGAAGATCTTTTTTGTACAGTTCTTCTGTGTATTCTTGCCACCTCTTCTTAATATCTTCAGCTTCTGTTAGATCCATACCTATCTTCAGCTTCTGTTAGGTCC
>NW_011482212.1:11445-11963 GCF_000754665.1 Bison bison bison
AGTATCCTATCATTTTGCTTTTTCATACTGTTCATGGGATTCTCAGGGCAAGAATACTGAAGTGGTTTGCCATTCCCTTCTCCAGTGGACCACATTCTATCAGACCTCTCCACCCTGACTCGTCCATCTTGGGTGGCCCCACAGGGCATGGCTTAGTTTCATTGTGTTAGACAAGGCTGTTGTCTGTGTGATCAGAATGGCTAGTTTTCTGTGATTATGGTTTCAGTGTGTCTGCCCTCTGATGCCCTCTTGCAACACCTACCATCTTACTTAGGTTTCTCTTACCTTGAGCGTGGGTTATCTCTTCACGGCTGCTCCAGAAAAGTGCAAAACTGAAGTCAGAAAGAGTTAAAAGATGCTTGCTCCTTGGCAAAAAAGCTATGACAAACCTAGACAGTGTATTTAAAAGCAGATACATCACTTCATCGACAAAGGTTCATATAGTCAAAGCTATGATTTTTTCAGTAGTCATATATGGATGTGAGAGCTGGACCATAAAGAAGGCTGATGCTTTCAAA
>NW_011482212.1:12063-13055 GCF_000754665.1 Bison bison bison
GCTCATCAGGCACTGTGTCTATCAGATCTAGTCCCTTATATCTATTTCTCACTTCTACTGTATAATTATAAGGGATTTGATTTAGGTCATACCTGAATGGTCTAGTGGTTTTCCCTCCTTTCTTCAATTTAAGTCTGAATTTGGCAATAAGGAGTTCATGATCTGAGCCACAGTCAGCTCCCCGTCTTGTTTTTTCTGACTGTATAGAGCTTCTCCATCTTTGGCTGCAAAGAATATAATCAATCTGATTTCAGTGTTGACCATCTGGTGGTGTCCCTGTGTAGAGTCTTCTCTTGTGTTGTTGGAAGAGGGTGTTTGCTATGACCAGTGCGTTCTCTTGGCAAAACTCTATTAGTCTTTGCCCTGCTTCATTCCGTATTCCAAGGCCAAATTTGCCTCTTACTCCAGGTGTTTCTTGACTTTCTACTTTTGCATTCCAGTCCCCTATAATAAAAAGAACATTTTTTGTGTGTGTTAGTTCTAAAAGGTCTTGTAGGTCTTCATAGAACCATTCAACTTCAGCTTCTTCAGCATTACTGGTTGGGGCATAGACTTGGATTACTGTGATATTGAGTGGTTTGCCTTGGAAACGAACAGAGATCATTCTGTCATTTTTGAGATTGCATCCAAGTAATGTATTTTGGACTCTTTTGTTGACATCATGGCTACTCCATTTCTTCTAAGGGATTCCTGCCCGCAGTAGTAGATGTAATGGTCATCTGAGTTAAATTCACCCATTCCCGTCCATTTTAGTTCGCTGATTCCTAGAATGTTGACGTTCACTCTTGGCATCTCCTGTTTGACCACTTCCAATTTGCCTTGATTCATGGACCTAACATTCCAAGTTCCTATACAATATTGCTCTTTACAGCATCGGACCTTGCTTCTATCACCAGTCACATCCACAACTGGGTATTGTTTTTGCTTTGGCTCCATCCCTTCATTCTTTCTGGAGTTATTTCTCCACTGATCTCCAGTAGCATATTGGGCAC
>NW_011482212.1:13155-15600 GCF_000754665.1 Bison bison bison
AATGGTTGGATGGCATCACTGACTCAAGAGACATGAGTTTGAGCAAACTTCAGGAGATGGTGAAGGACAGAGAAGCCTGATGTGCTGCAGTTCAAGGGGTTACAAAGAGTCATATATGACTGAGCCCCTGAACAACAACAAGGCATGAACAGATAGACTTCTTATATCATGCCTTGTACTTCACTCAGACCAACCTCACTGAAGCTAGAGTTGCCTCTGTTTCTTCCACCACCCTTCCTTCCCATCACAAGAAGTGACCTTATATTTGTTTTAATGTATCCCTATCCTCTACTCCAGTAGCTCACCAAATACTTTCAACTTATCCTCCTAAACCACTCCTCAATTACGCTCTAGTCCAGGCCATAGGTTATTTCTTCACATAGCTGTTACAACCTCCTCCTTGCTCAAGTTCCCAGGCTACAGACTGAAACGAGAATAAATGCTTTTACACAAAGTGGATTTTTCACTTATAGATTTTATAAATGCCATTTCCTTTCCTGAAAGTTGATAATAGTACTTACTATATTAAAGATCAGGCCTAACTTGTATTCAAATAATCCTCCTCAAACCATCTTTAACCACCATCTCACATCACTTTTATCTTCCCATTATCCTCCCTTCCCCTTTTGCTTATCGCAGGTACATTGGCTTCGTGCTCTATTTGTGCAGTCAACCCACTTCCTTTATAGAGCTTCCTCTTACTAATTGGAAGATATTTTAAAATCCCATTTTCCTTTTACCCAAACATGAAACTTCAGTCTTCTCTATTTTATTCTATGCCTGTTTAGGTTAATATATCATTCAGGGCACATACTGTTTACACATGAGTTTACCCTGAAAATTCTTTTTTTAAAAAACAGCCCATACCCTCTCCCATTTTTCTCTGTTCAGAACCCAGTACAGTATCAAAAGCATATAAGTGGCCTTTGAATTTTAATTGAAAGCAAGAAAGAAGAGAGAGAAGAAGGTAGAAGAAAAAGAGGAATTTGCAAAAGACCACAGCTACAAGGCTCTTCAGAATGTCAATACAAAAACTTGGATTTGAGTTCTGTTGAAATTTAGGATGAAATTTCTTATCTTACTTAAATCCATATTTGCACTTCTTATCTTTTGACACAGTCTGGTTCTACAAGTATGAAGAATTCCTCTAATCCCAGAATGATCAAAAGCATTGTTGATGGCCCACAGCTCAATTATCTCTTTCCTTCATACAAATGCAGGCTATTTGCATTTATTCTCAATTTTCAATGATTCCATGCATAAAAAGGAAAAAAGGCAAAAAGCACATCTGCTGTGAAATCATGAAGACTGTATCGCCTTTCAGATTCTTTCGGAATCTAGATCCCAGTCAAAAGGGGTCAGGTGAAGCAGGGCTACCCACCGCCC
Source organism: Bison bison bison (assembly GCF_000754665.1). NCBI lineage: Eukaryota > Metazoa > Chordata > Mammalia > Artiodactyla > Bovidae > Bison > Bison bison. The sequence goes on from NW_011482212.1 coordinate 14,542, forward strand.
TACTCAGCAGAGGGCACTATGCACCAGTGCGCTCAGCGCCTTCCTGTGCACCTAAAATGGCTCTTTGGCAGGACTAGGGGCAAAGGAAATCTATTTTGAGTCTTTATATATAAGGCTTACTGTCTGCTGAGTCCAAAACTGTCACTTTGGCTCCTAAAGTCTAACGCTGAAAGCTTACTGAGATAAATATGGACCTTCTCATTCACACTGTCAGGAAATGTGTGTAACTATTTTATTTATACCCTTAAAAATGATTTCATTTTGGCTTTCTTTTTTTGAAGAAGTTTCATTCCAGGACTTAATTTTGCTGACAACATGCTGTTCCCTAACAAGACAGAAAAGTGGCTCCATATTTAAAACCAGGTATGAAAGTATATGCAAAAAATATTGTTTGTGGTTCATTCCAAAGTCCTGCTTCTAAGTCTCCTCTGGTATCTTTAACTAACTTGTATGAAAACTACTTACCCAAGGACAGCAATTCAGATTAATGGTCAATTCTGGCATTTGTAGCTTAATGAGTGAATAGTCACTTGAATACTTACTGCTTTGATATTTAGCTCCCATTTGTCTGGCTTCTCTGGTGGCTCAGAGAGTAAAGAAACTGCCTGCAGTGCAGGAGACTTGGGTTCGATCCCCTGGAGATCCCCCTTGGGTTAGGAAGATCCCCTGGAGAAGAGAATGGCTACCACTCCAGTATTCTTGCCTGGAGAATTCCATTTACAGAGGAGACTTGTGGGCCACAGTCCATGGGGTAGTAAAAAGTTGGACACAACTGAGCGACTAACACACACACACACACACCCCCATATGCCTATTTTTTCTTTTAATCACTTATTTGACACTGGGACATATTGTCCTTGCTAAAAAGGCTGAGAGGGAGAAAAGCACATTGAACCAAGGGAAAACAGCCAAACCAAAATAAATCCCTCAACCCAAACAAGTAAACAAATAAAAATCAGCGAGTCTATAGTGCTGAGATGAGCTCTAATAGTGATATGAATATATTATTTATATTTATCCTTCCCCGCTGTTGCTATCATTTGCCATTCTGAATTTTCC
>NW_011482212.1:15700-16432 GCF_000754665.1 Bison bison bison
TTCCACTGACAGCAGTATTTCCGCTGGTCTTACAGAGATGTTGGCTACTGAAATACAATTCAGGCTCATACCCACATCAGTCGTCAGTGGGCCAAGAATAAGACACTTGCCAAAGGTAAGGGATTTAGGGTCCAGGCCCTAGCTAGGTTTGAGTTGCCAAAGTAGACAGTAAAAAACAGCAATGTGGCTAGCTACAAATAAAACACAGGAATTTGAGCTTGTTTATTTTGCAAAGGGGCCCATGTGGCATGCTGACCAAAAATTCACTGTGTCCACTGAAATCTATCCCTTGGGGCAGGGTTGCTTCTTCACAGAAATGTTGCTCTAGCCCTGTGTGTCTGTCTGATGTACCACTGTGATTTAAACCCCCATGTTCCCACTAATAGCTTTTGATGTTTTGGTTATGCTAAATCAAGGGCTTCCTTGATAGCTCAGTTGGTAAATAATCCGCCTACAATGCAAGAGATCCCGGTTTAATTCCTGGGTTGAGAAGATCCCCTGGAGAAGGGATAGGCTAACCACTCCAGTATTCTTGGGCTTCTCTTGTGGCTCAACTGGTAAAAGAATCCACCCGCAATGCAGGAGACTTGGGTTTGATCCCTGGGTTGGGAAGATCCCCTGGAGAAGGGAAAGGCTACCCACTCCAGTATTCTGGCCTGAAGAATTACATGGACTGTATAGTCCATGGGGTCCCAAAGAGTCAGACACAACTGAGTAACTTTCACTCACTTC
>NW_011482212.1:16815-18013 GCF_000754665.1 Bison bison bison
GGCATGATAAGACCTATGCCTTCTGAACAGTTAGGAAAGTATAAGACAGATTTTTTTCAGAAGGATTCAGGAGAGCAACAGTTCTCCAAATGCTCTTTCAAAAGCCAACAACGACAGTTTTCTCAGAATTAACCTACCAGTTTTGCTGAGATACCACAAAGTCTTGATTTCCAAAAGATATTTGTCATTTGTCTCTTTCAAATCAAGTTCAGTTGCACATAACAGAAAATTCCAAAATGACATAACTTTAAAAAGGTAGAGGACTTCCAAGGTGGTGCTAGTGGTAAAGAACCCACCTGCCAATGCAGGAAATGAGATGATGGTTCAATCCCTGGTTTGGGAAGATTCCCTGGAGGAGGGCATGGCAACCCACTCTAGTATTCTTGCCTGGAGAATCCCATGGACAGAGGATCCCAGCAGGCTACAGTCCTCAGGGTGACAAAGACATGACCAAAGTGACTTAGCACAGCACACAGCACACAGCACAAACAAGGCAGAAGTAGGTAATCCATGTAGTCCAGTCAACTGTACCTACCTTTCTGCTCCACCATCCTCAGTATATGGTTTCTACCTCAAGGATAGCTGATGATTACCACTAACTCCAGTTCTAGTCATCATGTTTACATTCTAGATTGGCATCACAAAGAAGCTGATTAGGACAAAAGTGAAAGTCTCTCAGTCATGTCCAACTCTTTGCGACCTCATGGACTATACAGTCAGCAAAAACAAGACAGGGAGCTGACTATGGCTCAGATCATGAACTCCTTATTGCTAAATTCAGGCTTAAATTGAAAACTTAAATTGAAAAAATTAGGGGACACCACTAGACCATTCTGGTAAGACCTAAATCAAATCCTTTACGATTATTCAGTGGAAGTCAGAAATAGATTTAAGGGACTAGATCTGATAGACACAGTGCCTGATGAACTATGGACAGAGGTTCATGACATTGTATAGGAGACAGGGATCAAGACCATCACCAAGAAAAAGAAATGCAAACAAGCAAAATGGTTGTCTGAGGAGGCCTTACAAATAGCTGAGAAAAGAAGAAAAGTTAAAATCAAAGGAAAAAAGGAAAGATATACCCATTTGAATGCAGAATTCCAAAGAATAGCAAGGAGAGATAAGAAAGCCTTCCTCAGCGATCAATGCAAAGAAATAGAGGAAAAGAACAGAATGGGAAAGACTAGAGATCTCT
>NW_011482212.1:18902-19111 GCF_000754665.1 Bison bison bison
GAAAGTGAAAGAGGAGAGTGAAAAAGTTGGCTTAAAACTCAACATTCTAAAAACTAAGATCATGGCATCCGGTCCCATCACTTCATGGGAAATAGATGGGGAAACAGTGACAGAATTTATTTTCTTGGGTTCCAAAATAACTGCAGATGGTGACTGCAGCCATGAAATTAAGACACGCTTACTCCTTGGAAGGAAAGTTATGACCAACC
>NW_011482212.1:19557-21191 GCF_000754665.1 Bison bison bison
GGACATGAGTTTGTGTAAACTCCGGGAGTTGGTGATGGACAGGGAGGCCTGTTGTGCTCGGGTCCATGGGGTCGCAAAGAGTCAGACACGACTGAGAGACTGAACTGACTGGACTTACAGTCTGTGGAATTCTCCAGGCCAGAATACTGGATTGGGTAGCCATTCCTCTCGCAACCCAGGGATCGAACCCAGGTCTCCTGCATTGCAGGTGGATTCTTTAACAGCTGAGCCACCAGGGAAGCCCAAGAATACTGGAGTGGGTAGCTTATCCCTTTTCCAGCAGATCTTCCCAACCCAGGAATTGAACCAGGGTCTCCTGCATTGCAGATGTATTCTTCACCAGTTGAGCTACCAGGGAAGCCAGGTCAGGACAAAAGGCCACCCTCTATCTCTTAGGGAGACTTTGGTGGTTTACATGTTGTCAGCCTGAACTTAGCCACATGGCCAGATATAGCTTCAAAGGAGACTGGTACTAGTATTTGTTCTGAGTGCACAATCACACCAAATGAAATCATGATTCTGTTACTGAGAAAGAAATGAGAAACTGGGGGAGGCAGTTATCAATATTAGCCACACATCGTAATATGTTGCAAGGTCTAGAATCCCTGTTATTAAAGTCATCCCTTTTGTATTAAGTTGCTCCCTCTCAAAATCTCTGTTAAATGCAAATATTACTTGAAAGTGGTAAAACATTAACAAATGAAGACACATTTCCATATGATCACAAGTCTGTGAGATTATTTCTCTGACGAATGTGGCCATAAGTAAAAAGAACCAAAAACATTAATGGAGAAACAAATGAATATGTTAAAGGAAAGCATCCACAGGACACTGTGGGGTCAAGGCACTATAGGCTGAAAGGCTGAGGGTAAGGAGAGAGCCAAAACCAATTTTGCTTACTTCATAATTTTGCTGAAGACTAATCCCATGTATCTAAATTGTTACAATGGAATACAGTTGCTGTAGCCTGTAGATTATATACAAAGACAGTATGTCACAAAGCAAATAATTTTATTTACTATTATCACTTGCAAGATTTTTATTTGTTTTTCATTTTTACCAGAGAAGGGGTAGGGGAGTGGTACTAGGAGATTTAGAACTGGTTGGGAAAAAGAGAGAAGAAAACTGCTTTCAAACAACTGCAGTTTTTATTTTGGAATAAAAATAGAGCACTATTTTGAAGAAAAGCAATGGGGACTGGATTTTTCTTTTCAAAAATCTTCATCAGTTTTTAGAATAAGACCTTTATAAAAATGAATATTTTTCATCAAAGAAGTTTTGTTTTGACAGACAAATTGACTAGAGAAAGTTCATGTTCTACATTATGAGGAATCAAAATGTGTCTGTAGAGCAGAGTAAATTTCATGACACATCATACACAGAGCAGATGTGAGAGTCTAAATCCAGAAAAAAACGAATTCTATTTTACTGTCACCCAGGGAAGTTTCCCTTTTCCTTAAAGTAGTTGATAATCCACACTTATTTTTCTGGATCTTCAGTTTTTTGCCCCATCAATGGATCCCATCCATCAACCCAATGAATATAGCTTTGGAGATATAAAAGGCTGTAACCAATTTATAGACCAATCCCAGAAGCATAAGCCTTTATATTCAGAGAAACTACGATGACTATTT
>NW_011482212.1:21620-23595 GCF_000754665.1 Bison bison bison
TTTGCTATCATGATCTCAGATATTTTGACTTGGGGGGATAAGGAGGAGGGGAGGGAAAGCTGATCTGTGTTTTAGTTTTTTTCCCAAAGCCCCCAAACTCTTGTCATTCCAGTTTCTTTTTAGGTGATAATTAAACGGTCTATAGGAGCTGAGAAAAAAACACCTCTAACCAAAGAAAATTAAAATTTATCTTTCATCAAGCTTTCAAGTATTCTCCAACCCCCAGCTATCTAATTCCACATGCCAAAGCATGTTATTTTCAAAAATAGAAGAATTCAACATCTCATAATTTTTCTTACACATTTCTCTGCATTTCATATCTTATTTCAAGGTGCTCAGTTGGAACACATGTTACTCATGAAAAGAAGGGATCTGTTTCACTTTATAGAATGGCATGTTGAGGAGAGCACATTTTTCAGATATGAAAGTTTTCATTTTAAAAGTTTCATTCTGTGTCATCTTTGAAAACTAAACAATTCCACCGGGAGGGTCACATTCCTACCCTACACAGAAATGGCCCTTGTCTCTTATTATCCAACCCCCAGGAAAAGATTTCCATACAAAAATAGAGAAGAAGCCATCTCAGACTTCTTTTTAATAACAAGCCTAAGATCAATAGACTGACTGTGCTCCCTACTGGTAAAATGGAGAGCTACAGCCAGCAGTCAAAATTTTATTTGACAAAAGCCTTATAGAACTAGGAATTAAAATTTTATTTATCATGCCTGGAAACAGGAAATCTTGCCACATGAGTTCCAAAATTACATAGAAGATTATTCACTGGCCTGAAAGCAGAAACAAGTGAAGGCAGAGAAGTTACTGGGTCAAGCTCAATGTGGATTTGAACATTAGTACCATTTGATTTTATTGTCAGTGCTACTAGCTGCTTTCTGTGTTCTGACCAAACCATATCTGAACATAGGCTGATCCAAGGGTTCTCAAACTTTAGCCTGCATCAGAGTCTTCTGGACTACCTGTTGAAAATGGATAGTCTTGGTTCCAAGAACCAGAAATTCTGATTCTTCAGGTTTGGAATGAAGCTCTAGAATCTGCCTTTTATCAATTCTTCCCGACCTCGGTGATTATGATGAAAGTAGTTTAAGGAATACATTTTTAATAACACTGACATAGTCTTTACAAAGCGCCCTGGTAGTATGAAAAATTACTGTCTTGTTTGTCAGCAACACCATCTCCCTAACGATGATCTCCCTACTGGGATTGGAGCAAAGTTTCTGGTTTCCTTGCTCCCATACATACCAGCTCTCTGCCTCTACTTGCTTTCTTGGCTCCTGCTAAATGCCAGTGCAGAGGAGAGAACTTTATTATAATAACAATAATAGCTAATATTTATTCAGTGTGTTCTATCTGCCCAGTTCTAAGTGCTTTTCTTATAGTAAGTAATTCAATGCTCATATTAAGCCTGTGTATGAAGGAGGAACTATTATTTTTATTTTACAAATGAAGAAATTGAGACATTGCCCAAGGTCACAGATTGAGTGACTGAGCCAGGATATGAAGGCAGGCAGTCTGGCTCCAAAGCCCATGCACTTAACCACTATGTTATACTAACTGTCTACATATAAAAGGGAAAGGACTAGATTTTTTTTTCTTTGTGATTCTATGATTTTTATCTTACTCATTAAGGCATAAAAGTACAAAATTATTGTGAGAAGAAAAAAAAGATTTAAAGTATAGCCCTTTATCAGAGGCTTAATTGACCAAGTTCAATTTCCCTGAATAGTATATGATCATAGTAAAAGCCACCATAATGCTTTTATAATGCTTCCATATTCCCTGCTAATTCGTCGCCTCACTTGAGATCAAATTTTCCAAGGTCACCACAGGGTTAATGGTAGCAGCATAGTGAAGCCTGCTCATCTACCCCTCTACCCCTAATTCCTGCATGCTCCCAACTCAGCTTCTCTACATACTGGCCTGATTTGAGTAGTACAATATCCATAGTCTGGGAATGACC
>NW_011482212.1:23695-26955 GCF_000754665.1 Bison bison bison
AAAGATGCAAAAGAATAAGCTGTGTATTAACAAAACTTGGCATGGCTTTTGGAAACCATGCTAATGCTCAGAAAACAACAAATGCAATTGAAGACATCAGCCTAAACAAGGGAGATGTTTTCCCTACAGTTGTCATAATAAATCTCTCTGAACTTTACCTGACATTTAGGTATATCAGGCTTTCAATTGTAGACCTTTGATTTTTTTTCCCCTGTATTTTAACCTCACTTTAAAACATCACTATTTCCTTCTCTTGACTTCTCTCACACGATACTTTTAAAGCAGCTAGGACATAATAGTATTCTTTTCATATCCTCTACAGAAAAACTGTGAGCCCAAAACACGTGCAATTCTTTCTAGTTGCAACTGTGAAGGAAAAAGATCACCAGTTGCTAGTTTAAATGTACGCAAGCAGCTATAAGTTCTAGTCAGAGCTTACCAGTGCCTCATAGCAATTAACAAGAGGGAGGGGCATTCATCATCCTGAGTCTTTATGCCAAATACCAAGGTGTAGAACTTCAGTCTCTCCAACAATCACAATGAATCTTAAACGTGTGGAGTTACCCAAATCCATGAAACAATGGCAAAAGCAGGTTTTAATTGATGGCTTTACGCCCGGACAGCTTTTGCAAAGCACTGGAAAAACCACCTTAGTAATAAGGCATAATCTGTGATGCTCCCAAATCTACAATTTCTTTTTCTTCTATTCTTGCTTTCAAACCCTGTGTGTGAGGTAAGCAGATAGTCGGCTGCTTAATCATATTTATAGCATTAAAACCAATTAGAAATAAATAAGTGAATTAATTAAATGAGTCACCGTTTTCTGAACTATTTAGTTAGCAAAAATTAAGAATCTCAGTGTTGGGAAGTATATGTGAAAAAGGCACTTTGATATACTAGTAGAGATAGTATAATTAGTATAGCTATTTTGAGGGCAATTTGGTAATATCAATGAAAATTAGAACCTCACCTACTCTTTGACTACCTACTCCTTAATTGGGAATTTAAACCAAAGATAGAGAATTGCAATATAATTGCAATATATCATTCAAAAAGGTATTTGCTGCATTAATAGTAGTGGGGAAAAAACTAAATGGTCCATTGATAGGTCCTGGTTAAATAAATATGTCCCATCCTTACTCTGGAACAATACAAAAGATCTGTATGATCTGATACAGAAAAATCAAGAGGTATTGTTAAATGGGGAAAAATAAATAAGGAGAAGCTTGAATAATAAAGTAATAGCTAACCATGTGGGACTTCTAGCATGTCAGAATGAAGGCTTCTATAAATCCATTCTTACATAAAAGCAACAAAAATACTGGCAAAATTATAAAATCAACTTTTTCAGAAATCTGAAAATTACTCAAAGGCCTGAAGCAACCTGAGAGGCATTTAATCAAGGAAAAGTGCTCAACTCCTATAAAAAACACTGTATGTCATTTTATTTTTAAATTTTAACTTATTTATTTTAATTGGAGGCTAATTACTTTATAATATTGTCGTGGTTTTTGCCATACATTGATATGAATCAGCCATGGGTGTACATGTGTTCCTCATCCTAAACACCCCTCCCACCTCCCTGCCCATCCCATCCCTCAAGGTCATCCCAGTGCACCAGCCCTGAGCACCCTGTCTCATGCATCAAACCTGGACTGGCGATCTATTTCACATATGATAATATGCATGATTCAATGTTATTCTCTCACATCATCCCACCCTCACCTTCTCCCACAGAGTCCAGAAGTCTGTTCTTTATATCTGTGTCTCTTTTGCTGTCTTGCATATAGGGTCATTGTTACCATCTTTCTAAATTCCATATATATGTGTTAATATACTGTATTGGTGTTTTTGTTTCTGACTTATTTCACTTTGTATAATAGGCTCCAGTTTCATCCACCATAGGCTCCAGTTTCATCCACCTCATTAGAACTGATTAAAATGCATTTTTAATAGCTGAGTGATATTCCATTGTGTATATGTACCACAGCTTTCTTATCCACTCATCTGCTGATGGACATCTAGGTTGCTTCCATGTCCTGACTATTGTAAACAGTGTTGCGATGAACATTGGAGTACACGTGTCTTTTTCAATTCTGGTTTCCTCGGTGTGTATGCCCAGCAGTGGGATTGCGGAGTCATATGGCAGTTCTGGCATTTTAAACTTGACCTACTCCCATGTGCCTCTCCCCAGTTCCACAGCAGCCTTGAAAAACCGCAAACTCACAACCATTGTAGCAGTACAGAAAACAGCAACAGCATTACCGCCACAAGAGGGAGCAAACTGGGTCTAAAGTGAAGTGAAGTGAACTGAAGTCACTCAGTCCTGTCTGACTCTTTGTGACCCTCATGGACTGTAGCCTACCAGGCTCCTCCGTCCATGGGATTTTCCAGGCAAGAGTACTGGAGTGGGGTGCCATTTCCTTCTCCAGGGGATCTTCCTGACCCAGGGATCAAACCTGGGTCTCCCACATTGCAGGCAGACGCTTTACAAAAAATCCCATTCCCAGGAGATTGTCATTATTTAACCTGTTTCACAGCTCCCTGAAAAGCCCCATTCATAGAGTTTTCATTATTTGACCCGACTCAGAGCTTGATCCACAAGATAAGCCCTATTTGCAGAGCATTTGTGGAATGCAATCAGCAGCAATTGGTTAATATCATAACTGCCCGAGATAAAAGTTTGGATAACCAAGAGCCTAGCCAAAAACTTAAAATAAAATAAAAAAAGATATAGATGAAAGAAGTCAGCCCTCCACAACAGGGTTTGTAAAAAAAAGTTTTTTAATTAAGAATAATCTAGGGAACTCTATGTCCATAGTGGCTTTTAAAGAGTTTGGGCACAATCCTGAGAGTCTTCAAGGCTCCGTGTGTGCAGCACTGTGTACAAGCCTAGGAAAGACCTGTGAGGACACCGGAATCTCATCTCTGGCTGATCTTAAGGCTCTGTGCAAGCCAGAAGTACAGGCTAAGGCAGACTGAGTTTTTGTAAACTGCCTGCCTGAGTGTTGAACGCATGCCCCAGCCAGTACTGATCCCCACACCCACCCTGCCCTGACAGGAAAAGGGTGGACAAATTATTGATTCAAGACACTTAAGGAAATATCTGATGAATATTTAGTAGAGACTTGCATGGATACACACTAGAGACAATACAATAGAAGTAGTTCAGAAAAGTCACTAAACAAAAGAGCAGACAAAAAACAAATTAGACCAAGCCTTCCCTGGCCATCCAGTGGTTAAGACTTCACCTTCCAATG
>NW_011482212.1:27325-27523 GCF_000754665.1 Bison bison bison
ACTCTATGGACTGCAGCACGACAGGCTTCTCTGTCCGTCACCATCCCCTGGAGCTTGCTCAAACTCATGTCCATTGAGTCGGTGATGCCATCCAACCATCTCATCCTCTGCCATCCCCTTCACCTCCTGCCTTCAATCTTTACCAGCATCAGGGTCTTTTCTAATGAATCAGATCTTCACATCAGGTGGCCAAAGTAT
>NW_011482212.1:28257-31151 GCF_000754665.1 Bison bison bison
TCAGGTCTGGGGCTTCCCTGGTGGTCCAATGATTAAGACTTCACCTTCCAATGCAGAGGGTTTGGGTACAATCCCTGGTTGGGGAGTTAAATCCCACATGCCTCACAGTCAAAATATCAAAACATAAAACAGAAACAGTATTGTAACAAATTCAGTAAAGACTTTAAAAATGGTCAACATAAAAAAAAAAAAAAAGATTATCCAGTCTAAGTAACAAAATAAAAAGAATGAAGAAAAATGAACAGAGCCTCACAGACCTGTAAGAAACCATCAAGCGTACCAACATACACATAATGGGAGTTCCAGGAGAAGAGGGGTCAGAGAAGGAGGCAGAAAAAATTTTTAAAGAAATAATGGCCAGAAACTCCCCAAATTCAATGAAAATCTTTAATGTACACATCCAGTAATCTCAACAAAATTTAAGATAAACCTAAAACGATATATACCCAGACATATCATAGTCAAACTTTTGAAAGACAAAAAGAAAGAGAGATTTTTGAAAACAGCAAGAGGGAAGCAACTCATCATGTACAAGAGATCCTCAATAAGATTAACAATGGATTTCTTATTAGAAACTATGGAAGCCAGAATGCAGAGGGATGACATAGTCAAAGAGTTGAAAAGAAAATACTGTCAACCAAAATCTCTATATTTGACAAAGCTATTCTTTAGAAATGAAGGAAAAATTAAGACATTTTCATACAAACAAAAGCTGAATTTTTTACCAGCTCAGACTACATACAGGAAATAATAAAGGGAATCCTTCAGTCTAAAATGAAAGTATTAGGCAGTGATTCAAACCCACACAAATAAATGCAGATCATTTAAAAAGGTAACTATGTAGGTAAACATAAAAGATAGCATAAATGTATTTTTTGGCAATTTTTGTCCTCTCCTACCTTATTTAAAATACAATTGCATAAGGAAGTAATTATAAAACAGTGTTGAGGGAAATTCCCTGGTGGACCATTGGTTGGAACTCCAAGCTTCCCTTGCAGGGAGCACAGGTTCAATCCTTGATGGGGGAACAAAGACCTCACATGTTGTGTGGGACAGCCAAATAAATAAATGGTAAGAAACATAATTCTCAACTTTAAAAGAACAGTGTTGGTGGACTAAACATGTGTAAAGAAGCAATTTCTATGATGATAATAGCTCAAAGGAATGGAGAAGGAATGGAAATACATTGGACAAAGTTTCTGTATAGCTTTGAAATTTTAGGTTAGGGTTAGGGTTAGTTTTAATCTGAACTAGATTGCTTTATTATATTAATTGTAATCCTTAGATCTACCACTAAGATAATAACTTGAAAGATATATAGCAAAAGAAACAATGAAGTAATTTAAATGGTACACTAGAAAATACTCATTTATTACAAAAGAAGGAAGCAATGGTACAAAAGCAAAGGTACAAAAGATATGACATACAGTAAACAAACAGCAAAATGACAGAAGTTAGCCCCTTCTTATCAGTAATTAAACATAAATGAAATAAACTTTCTAATTAAAATAGATTGATAGGACAGATAAAAACAAGCATAATTCAACTATATACTGTCTACAAGAGACACGTCTTATATTTAAAGACCCAAGTAGTTTAAAAGTGAAAGGATGGGGAAATATACACAAATAGTATGTGCAAAAAGATACACAAACAGTAATCAAAAGAAGCCTGGAATAGATATATTAATAGCAGACAAAATGGGCTTTAAGGCAAAAATTGAAATTAGAATCGAAGAGGAACATTTTATAATGATAAAAGTGTTGATTCAGCAAGAAGAGATAACATGCACTTAATAAAACATATTCAAAACACATGACTGTAAAACTGGTATAATTTAAAGGAGAAATAGACAATGAAACAATAATAGTTGGATACTTTAATATCCTACATTTGACAATTGGTAGGAAAACATCCTGATCTAGTCAGAAGATCAACAAAGATAGAAGACATGACTAACACTAACACTAAATCAGTCTAACAAAAATGTACAGAACAGTATACTGAACAGCAGTGGAATACATACTTTTTAAAGTGCATGTGGAATACTGCCCATGATAGACTTATGCTAGGTCACAAAATAAGTATTAACAAACTTAAAAGGAGTTAAATCATACAAAAGCTGATCCATAACCAAAATGGAGCTAAATTAGAAATCAACAAAAGAAGAAAATTAGAGAAATTGACACTACTTGGTAATTAAAGAAAACACTAAAAACCTCATGGATCAAAGAAGAAATTCCAAGGGAACTAGAAAGTACTCTGATGTAAATCAAAATAAAAATACAAGTATCAAAATTTAGGGGATGCAGCTAAAGTAGTGGTTAAGGGAAATTCATACCTTTAAATGTCTATAATTTAAAAAGAAGAAAAATCCCAAATCAATAACATAAACTTTCAACTTAAAAAGCTATAAAATGAAGAGCAAACTAAACCCAAAGAAAGCCAAAGAAGGATATAAGAAAGATTAAAATGACTACACTACCCAAAGTAATCTATAGATTCAGTACAATCCCTATCAAATTACCAATGACATTTTTCACAGAATTAGAACAAAAAATGTTTTTAATTTGTATGGAAACATAAGACTCCAAATAGCCAAAGCAATCTTCAGAAAGAAAAACAGAGCTAGAAGAATCAGGCTACCTGACCTCAGACTATACTACAAAGCTACAGTCATAAAAATAGTATCAGTTCAGTTCAGTTCAGTCACTTAGTCGTGTCTGACTCTTTGTGACCCCATGAATCGCAGCACGCCAGACCTCCCTGTCCATCACCAACTCCCGGAGTTCACCCAGACTCACATCCATCGAGTCAGTGATGCCATCCAGTCATTTCATCCTCTGTCGTCCCTTCTCCTCCTGCCCCCAATCCCTCCCAGCATCAAAGTCTTT
>NW_011482212.1:32260-32739 GCF_000754665.1 Bison bison bison
TCAACATCACTAATTATTAGAGAAATACAAATCAAAACTCAATGAGGTTTCACCTCACGCCACTCAAAATGGCCATCATGAAAAAGTCTACAAATGATAAATGCTAAGAAACGGTGTGGAGAGTTGCAGGCTATATTGCACATGTCTTTCCATAATTCAGTCTGTTACAATCTGATGTATGTATGTAAAGAACATGTATGAACTTTAATGGGCTCTTGGCTTTGGAAAACGACTAGACCATTCCCGTATGACCTAAATCACATCCCTTACGATTATACAGTGGAAGTAAGACATAGATTTAAGGGACTAGATCTGATAGACACAGTGCCTGATGAACTATGGAAGAGGTTCATGATATTGTACAGGAGACAGGGATCAAGACCATCCCCATAGAAAAGAAATGCAAAAACGCAAAATGGCTGTCTGGGGAGGCCTTACAAATAGCTGAGAAAAGAAGAGAAGCGAAAAGCAAAGGAAAA
>NW_011482212.1:33658-34246 GCF_000754665.1 Bison bison bison
TGTGAAAGTGCTGCACTCACTATGCCAGCAAATTTGGAAAACTCAGTAGTGGCCACAGGACTGGAAAAGGTCAGTTTTCATTCCAATCCCTAAGTAAGGCAATGCCAAAGAATGCTCAAACTACCATACAATTGCAATCATCTCACATGCTAGTAAAGTAATGATCAAAATTCTCCAAGCCAGGCTTCAGCAATACATTAACAGTGAATTTCCAGATGTTCAAGCTGCTCTTAGAAAAGAGAGGGGAACCAGAGATCAAATTGCCAAAATCCGCTGGATCATGGAAAAAGCAACAGAGTTCCATAAAAGCATCTGTTTCTGCTGTATTGACTATGCCAAAGCCTTTGACTGTGTGGATGACAATAAACTGGAAAATTCTGAAAGAGAGGGGAATACCAGACCACCTGACCTGCCTCTTGAGAAATCTGTATGCAAGCCAGGAAGCAACAGTTAGAACTGGACATGGAACAACGGACTGGTTCCAAATAGGAAAAGAAGTACATCAAGGCTTATATTGTCATCCTGTTTATTTAACTTTTATGCAGAGTACATCATAAGAAACACTGGGCTGGAAGAAGCACAAGCTGG
>NW_011482212.1:34518-34850 GCF_000754665.1 Bison bison bison
GAACTGAACTGAGCTGCCTAAGGTTACTTGACAACACAGCCATGCATCAAAAGCTCATATGCTGGAGCTGGAGAAGCCCCTGCAGTTAGTTTGTATCCACTGTGTGCCTAGGGTGCATATGCAGAAGTTGGATAAGTCTCTGTAGTTATTTTTGTAGCAGTCTGTGAGTTCTCCTCCTGGAAGGCTGCAATCCATGGGGTGGCTGAGGGTTGGACACGACTGAGCGACTTCACTTTCACTTTTTACTTTCATGCATTGGAGAATGAAATGGCAACCCACTCCAGTGTTCTTGCCTGGAGAATCCCAGGGACGGGGGAGCCTGGTGGCCTGCC
>NW_011482212.1:35402-36765 GCF_000754665.1 Bison bison bison
GCCCTCTTTATGGTCCAGTTATCACATCCATACATGACTTCCAGAAAAACCATAGCTTTGACTATACAGACTTTTGTCAGCAAAGTGTTACCCCTCCTTTTTAGTACGATGTCTAGGTTTGCCATAGTTTTTCTTCGAAGCCATCTTTTAATTTCATGGCTGCAGTCACTTTCTGCAGTGATGATTCTGGAGCCCATGAAAATAAAATCTGACACTGTTTCCACTTTTTCTCCATCTGTTTGCCATGAAATAATGGGACCAGATGCCATGATCTTAGTTTTTTTAGTGTGAAGCTTTAAGCCAGCTTTTTCACTCTCCTTTTTCATCCTCATCAAGAGGCTCTTTAGTTCCTCCTTGCTTTCTGCTTTGGCGTGGTATTATCTGCATATCTGAGGTTGTTGATACTTCTGATAATCTTGATTCCAACTTGTGATTCATCCAGCCCAGCATTTTGCATGATGTACTCTGCATAGAAGTTAAAGAAGCAGGGTGACAATATATAGCCTTAACATTCTCCTTTCCCAATTTAGAACTACTCTGTTGTTCCATGTCCAGTTCTAAATGTTGCTTCTTGACCTGCATACAGGTTTTTCAGTAGGCAGGTAAGGTGGTCTGGTAATCCCATCTCTTTAAGAATTTTCCACAGTTTGTTGCAATCCACACAGTCAAAGGCTTTAGCATAGTGAATGAAGTAGAAGTAGATTTTTTTAGAATTCCCTTGCTTTTTCTATGATCCTACAGATGTTGGCAATTTGATCTCTGGTTCCTCTGCTTTTTCTAAATCCAACTTGTACATCTGCAAGTCCTCAGTTCAGTCCTCAAGCCTAGCTTTAAGGATTTTGAGCATTACCTTGCTAGCATGTTAAATGAGCACAATTGTACAAGGTAGTTTGAACATCCTTTGGCACTGCCTTTCTTTAGGATTGGAATGAAAACTGACCCCTCATTGTTCGTGGCTAACTTGGAGCCATGAACTAGCCATGGCTAACTTTGCTAGCAAATTTAAGGAATCGTCTAAGTTAAAAAAAAAAAAAAAAGACAATTCAGAACAGGCATTTGACAAAATAAAACACCCTTTCATGTTGAAAACATTCAACAAGCTAAGAACAGAAGAGAATTTTCTTAACTTGGTAAAGGATACTACATCATACTTAATTGTAAAAGCTTGAAAGCTTTCCCCTAAGATAGGGAAAGAGACAAGAATACTTGTTCTCATCACTTTTGTTCAACATTGTACTGGATGTTCTAGGAAATCAGGCAAGGAGAAAAAACAAAAGATATCCAGACTAGAAATTAGGACTACAACTGTATCTATTTGCATATAACATAATCTTGTGTATAGAATATCCTAAGGAATACACTA
>NW_011482212.1:36865-38043 GCF_000754665.1 Bison bison bison
CTGTGCACAAGCCACAAACAATCCAAAAATCAAATAAGAATGTAATTTTATTTATAATAGCATCAAAATAATAAAATTCCTAGAAATAACTTTACCAAAGCACAAGACTTGTATACTAATAGTTACAAAACATTATGGAGGGAAGGTAAAAGAAGATTTAAATAAATGGACAGGCATCCCATGTTCTTGGACTGGGAGACTCAATATTGCTAATACAGTAATTCTCCCCAAATTGATTTATATACTCACGTAGTCCCTGACAATATTACAGCACAGTTTTGCAGAAATTGACGAGAGCTCAAAGTTCATATGGAAATGTAAGGAATCTAGAATATCTAAAACAATCTTGAAAAAAATTTTTAGAAGTTGGAGAACCCTCACTTTCCAATTTCAAAAGTTACCATAAAGCTATAGTTATCAAGAAAGTTAGTGTGGAACTGGCATAAGGATAGACACAATGCTCAATGAAATAGAATTAACAGTCCAGAAACAAATACTAATATTTAAAGTAAACTGATTTTTGACAAAGGTATCAAGGCAATTCACTGAGGGAAAGAATGTTCAGCAATTGGTTCTGGGATGATTGGACACGTGCATGTAAAAAGATTATCTTAGTCCCTTATCTCAGGCCATACACAAAAATTTGCTCTAAATTTATCAGATTTAAATGTAAGAGCTAAAAACATATGATGCTTTTAGAAGAAAATATAAGAGGATTTATGGGACCTTAAGTTAAAGCCAAGATTTCTTAGACATGACACCAAAACTATGTTCCATAAAAGTAAAAATATAATGAATTGGGACTCCTCATTTCAAGTTTTTTGTATTTCAAAAGGCACCATTAAGAAAATGAAAAAGCAAACAAATCTGTGAGAAAATATTTATGAAACATATATCTGATAAAGGACTTGTATCCAGAATACACAAAGAAGTCTTACAAGTTAATAAGAAGACAAATAATCCAGTTTTTTAAATGGACAAAAGAAATGAGCAGACTTTTTACCAAGGAAGATTTATAAATGGCTGATAAGCACAGGAAAAGATACTTAATATCATCAGTCAGATGCTTAATCTGACTGATACTTAAGTATCAGTATTAAGTATACTGATACTTAAGTATCATCATCAGATACTTAATATCATCATTGCTGCTGCTGCTGCTGCTGCTAAGTCGCTTC
>NW_011482212.1:38143-38451 GCF_000754665.1 Bison bison bison
ACATGACCACAGGAAAAACCATAGCCTTGACTAGACGGACCTTTGTTGGCAAAGTAATGTCTCTGCTTTTGAATATGCTATCTAGGCTGGTCATAACTTTCCTTCCTAGGAGTAAGCATCTTTTAATTTCATGGGTGCAGTCACCATCTGCAGTGATTTTGGAGCCAAGAAAAATAAAGTCTGGCACTGTTTCCACTGTTTCCCATCTATTTCCCATGAAGTGATGGGACCGGATGCCATGATCTTTGTTTTCTGAATGTCGAGCTTTAAGCCTAACTTTTTCACTCTCCACTTTCACTTTCATCAAG
>NW_011482212.1:38551-39799 GCF_000754665.1 Bison bison bison
GTTGCCATTTCCTTCTCTAATGCATGAAAGTGAAAAGTGAAAGTGAAGTCACTCAGTAGTGTCCAACTCTTCTCGACCCCATAGACTGCAGCCTACCAGGCTCCTCCGTCCATGGGATTTTCCAGACAAGAGTACTGGAGTGGGTTGCCATTGCCTTCTCCGATCATCAGTCATTAGGAAAATACAAATTAAAACCACAGTGAAATGCCACTTTGTGCTCACTAGAATGAGTGTAAGACAGACAATGCCACATGTTGGTGAAAATATGGAGAAACAGGAACAGTCACTGGATGTTGATGGGGATATAAAATGGAACAGCCACTTTGGAAACAGTTTGCAGTTCATCAAAATGTTAGACATAAAATCACCATACAACCCAGTAATTCCACTTCCAGGTAGAATTCAAGAGAAATAGAAACATATGTCCACACAGAGACTTCCATGGAAATGTTCCCAGCAGCATTAGTCATAATTGCCAAAAAGTAGAAGCAATCTAAATGTCCAGCAACTGGCAAATGGATAGACAAATATGGTATATCCATACAATGGAATCTGCATGCATGCTAAGTTGCTTCAGTGGTGTCTGAATATTTGTGACCTTATGGACTGTAGCCCACCAGGCTCCTCAGTTTATGGGATTCTCCAGGCAAGAGTACTGAAGCGTGTTGTCGTGTCCTCCCCCAGGGGATCTTCCCGACCCAGGGATCGAACCCATGTCTCTTGAGTCTCCTGCATTGGCTGGCAGATTCTTTACCTCTGCACCACCTGGGAAGTGTTTACTGCTTCAGTTCAGTATCTCAGTCGTGTCCGACTCTGTGCAACCCCATGAATCGCAGCACACCAGGCCTCCCTGTCCATCACCAACTCCCGGAGTTCACTCAGACTCACGTCCATCGAGTCAGTGATGCCATCCAGCCATCTCATCCTCTGTTGTCCCCTTCTTCTCCTGCCCCCAATCCCTCCCAGCATCAAAGTCTTTTCCAATGAGTCAACTCTTCGCACGAGGTGGCCAAAATAGTGGAGTTTCAGCTTTAGCATCATTCCTTCCAAAGAAATCCCAGGGCTGATCTCCTTCAGAATGCACTGGTTGGATCTCCTTGCAGTCCAAGGGACTCTCAAGAGTCTTCTCCAACACCACAGTGCAAAAGCATCAATTCTTCGGTGCTCAGCCTTCTTCACAGTCCAACTCTCACATCCATACATGACCACAGGAAAAACCATAGCCTTGACTAGACGGACCTTTGTTGG
>NW_011482212.1:39899-41387 GCF_000754665.1 Bison bison bison
TATCTGAGGTTATTGATATTTCTCCCAGCAATCTTGATTCCAGCTTGTACTTCTTCCAGCCCAGAGTTTCTCATGATGTACTCTGCACATAAGTTAAATAAGCAGGGTGACAATATACAGCCTTGACGTACTCCTTTTCCTATTTGGAACCAGTCTGTTGTTCCATGTCCAGTCTTAACTGTTGCTTCCTGACCAGATTTCTCAAGAGGCAGGTCAGGTGCTTAGCATGTAGCAATTCATTTAATTCTCATAACAGCCCTATGCAGTAAGTAATATTATTTATCCCTTTTTTATAAGTTAGGAAACTGAGGCACAGAGAGATTAAGTGACTTGCCAAAGAACATGCAGCCAGTTATTAGTATAGTTGGGGATCCAAGCCATAAGTCTGGCTCCACAATCTGTGGTCTTAACCATGGCTTCCCTTTGTTGGGGAGAAATGAAATAATATAAGATATACTTGTACACGGCAGGCAATATATGGAAGGAATCAGAAGGAACTTTTATCAGTAATTGCCTCTGGGAAGTGGAAATGAGGGTGGGCAGAAAAGGGAGACAAATTTATTACTTTATACCACTTTAAACTCTGACTTTTTATACATTTTATAATTCATGTACAGTATTCAGTTTGTGGATAAGAAACATCTATTTTTAAATCAAAACATTGGTTATCTTTGTCAGATTTTTACATTTTTCTTTTTCCCTAAACTTTTTGATATTTTCTGAATTCTTCTGGGTACGTCTCCAAGCCAAGTTCTTGAATAATTACCGTGACATGCTTTTTGATAGGTTTCCTTCTGCCAGTATCAGAGACCAGGATGGGGTGAAGGCCAAGAAGGGTCGGGGTGGGGGCTGAGAAAGACCATGAAGAAGGGCCTGTGTTGCTCCCCTGCTTGGGTCAGACTGTGATTGGGCTAGATTCAAGGCTGCAGAGAGCTGTGGTGTGTAGTTCTGAACTCCCTAGATGCCCTGAGGCACACCATGGGGGCTGTGACTCTTGGAAGTTGCTGTAGTCCAACAGGGGGATAGATATCTGTGTGTATGTGCAAACCAGCCCATCAGTCCATTTAGAGAAAGCACAGTTTGGATTTCTGCCTACAGAATGAGACTGATTCTGGCTCCAGCATGTATGTGACTGTGTATCAGAGGTTTGGGTTTTGGAGGGGGGTGGGGGGTGCAGGGGGGGTCCATTTAATGTTTAAAGATAGTCAAAAAAGAATATGTTATGAAAGCAGCTGAGTGTTGTGAAGTATCTTTACCAACATAGGAAATATTAGCTTATGAACTTTAGGAAGCCTTTGCCCGAGTAACGAGAAGCTTAAAAGAAAATGGGATGGGTTAATGTTTAGATTGTGGTTAACTCTTCATAGTCATTTCTTTGGTTCAATAACATGGAGGCAGGGAGTAAAAATAGATGTATTTGCTTTTAATATGTACTTATTGCATGGTAACGCTCTACAAGAGCATATTGTGAGAAAATAGGATACTTAT
>NW_011482212.1:41487-45153 GCF_000754665.1 Bison bison bison
ATTGCAGGCAGACACTTTAACCTCTGAGTCACCAGGGAAGCCTTTTTAGAGGAGAATTGTGCTTTTTTTTTTACTCCTGTTCTCTGGCCATGGACCAGCACCACATAAGCCCCAGAGCCTTTTTGTTATTACCATGCAGTAAAAATCACTGAAAGAAACATGGGCTTCAGGGTCTGATAGATTTAAGTTCAAATCCTAGACCTGCCACTCACAAGCTGTGTGACCTTGCACAAGTTATTTAACCTAATTTTCAGCTTTTTTGTGTTTTTTTATGGAAAAATGGGGATAGTTCTGACTCCCTGCACAAGGTAGTTGATTGAAGCACCTTACACATGTTGGGCAACTAGTAAGTATGCAGTAAACATTAATTCTCTTACCTTTGCCAGGAAGGGAGAAAGAAGAAACTGAGTAGGAAAAAAAATTCTTTGCAAAGTATCTAACCTTTGTTTAGTCAAACTGAATTGTGTCTGACTCTTCTGTGATCCCATGGATTGTAGCCCCCCAGGCTCCTCTGTCCATGGGATTTCCCAGGCAAGAATACTGGAGTGGGTTCCCATTTCCTTCTCCAGGGGAATCTTCCTAACCCAAGGATAGAACCCATGTCTCCTGAATTGGCAGGTGGATTCCTTACCACTGAGCCACCAAGACCCTGATGCTGGGAAAGATTGAAGGCAAAAGAAGAAGGTGGCAGAGAATGAGATGGTTAGAGAGCATCACCTACTCCAAGGACATGAATTTGAGGAAACTCCAAGAGACAGTGGAGGACAGAGGAGCCTGGTGTGCTGCAGTCCATGGGGTTGCAAAGAGTCCAACTGAACAACAGTTAGGGACTGAACAACAACATCTTCTCTTTGATGCCATTTTCCTGCTAAGGAAGGTCATGACATGCATTTGGAGTGAAAATGTATGGATGCCATCCCTCATCTCTCAAAATCTACTGTACCCCAGGTGTGTTACCCTGTGTCCAAACCTTTCCAGTGATGATTCTGAGTAGTTGTATTACCTACTTAGACACTGTGTACACTTATTCGTGGATTGTCTATATTCAGGGATGTACCATGCCAGTTTGATCTGCTTTGAGGATATTCATATTGGGATTGTCTTTCCCCAGCAATGGTAGTGAAAAACTTGTTGGAAGAGAGAAATCTTTACAAATCACTACTTTAATTTTTTAATAAAAGCTTTGAGGTCATGGTAATGAGAGCACCACCAGATCAAGTATGACAGTCTTACCCAAAGAACTCATGTTCATCTGATGAATGCATGTAGCAGAGCCAATGATGCACTTTCAGAGCAATTGGACCGTCTTCCCTGCTTCCCAAAAACTGTTATTCCTGGTGAAGGAACCAGTTCAGTCAACATCAAATGTGCCTACTACGCATGGACTACATGTTACAGGAGGGGTTTTTGAATCTTTAAGTGTTCAGAGTGCTACAGTTTGGGGTGCTGGGGACAGAGAGGGAAACAAGCAAGTCACAATTACCAACACACAACTGAAGCGTAATCTACATTCAGTTCCTCCAAGGTTGGCATAACCTAAGAGCAGAAAGCCAAATGCAAGCCTCAGGGGAAAGCCACACTTGAAAAGTAGGAGGAAATTAAAACAGTAAAGTAAACTAGAAAGAGCAGTAAAAGGGAAGAAAAGCAGGATATTACAAGGTCAAAACAAAAACCAAGAATCTTCAGTGGCATCGCATGTAGCAAGGACTTCAAAAGAGAAGCAGCAAAAAGTGATTTGACAGGGAGGAAGTTAGCAGAGAGGTTTCCGAGGTTAAGTGGTTTCTGACTGGGCAGGGGGTTTCTATTAGATAAACAGTGGCTTATATGGAATGAGATATTTAGATCAAAGACTTATTTAACAGAACATTAAGAAACCATTATAATTAGATTGGCTCCTTTATTTATTTCATTAGCATTTGCAGTGCTCTTACAAGTGCCCAAGTCTACTAAGCTCCATAGGATAGGGATACATAATAGAAAAGTCATAATTAAACCATAATGGTTTTCTTTCACAAGAAATCTGAAGTTTTAGACCCATGATTTAAGAAGTCTCATTTCCCCAAAACTGCTTCAGTTTATGTATTCTTTTCTGATATATTAGACTTCTGTTTTCCTTTTTGAATTAAAAAAGTTTGGTTGCCCACATCACAGGCAAAGGTGTCAACCTTGAAGGGCAACAAATTTTAAAAATAACAAATCTCAATGTATCTTACGTATGCTGTGAGGAATAGTAGTTACAGCTTGTGTTAGACTTTTTCCTACAAATATAAACAAAAGCCCATACAGAACAGTCCAAAGAAATCAAAGCTTTCTCAACTTCACACACACAAAAATGTGTACATTGCTTAGCTCCTAATAATTTAATCAGTTTGGCTGGCCAGCATCACTGTTAAAGTACCAACTTGGATTCTGACAGGAGATTAAAAGCACAGTCTCAAAGAATCCTGTGTGAGCTGAGGAGAAACAGAAATGGCATTTATACCTTGTATTAGGGACTTATTTTCTGTAAAATTTTGATGCCTACAACATAAACCCAACCCCTCAGAGGAATAGGCCAAAGCTGCCAAGCTTTCCACACTTTCAGAAAAGTGTGCTTCTCAAAGTGGAGTTCAGAGCTGCCTTGCAGTGGGCAACCTGGTGCCTGGAAGTGAGACAACCCACAGGATACCTTTGGCACATTACAAAGGTGGGGGTGGACTTTATAGTCCACGTACAGACGCACACCTCAGCTAGAAGGGGCTTTTACCTGGCCATCCAAGATAAATCCATCTTGAAAACAAACACACCAACCCACCTTAAGGGCAAGGCAGCGTGTTTTTTCTACTTTTCACATGTGCTGGGTTTTTTTTTTTTTAATAACAAGGAAAAATGTCTATAAAATACCAAAGGAAACTTCAAAAGGTTATCCTAGGCCACCCTAGTGAAAAAATAGCTATTTGAAAATTGCTCCAATTATCCTTTAAAGAAGTTTGATTATCCTTTAAATCCTTATTTAGCATCAGATTTCAATAACTGATTCACTACATTTGGAAAGCCACTAATTTTTTTCAATTGTTTTATCCCTATACCTTATGTCGTCACCCATCGAATGTTTTAATGGAGAATACCCTTTCTCTGCAGTAACTTCAAGTACTTTCAAATAGGTACTGCCAAACTCATCATTAACTTTAGTAGTTTTCATCCACTTTCTGTACTGTGGTTGACTCCCCCTTACCATTAAATTTGGGCTTCCCTTGTAGCTCAGTCAGTAAAGATCTGCCTGCAGTGTAGGAGACCAGAGTTTGATCCCTGGGTTGGGAAGATCCCCTGGAGAAGGAAATGGCAACCCAACTCCAGTATCCTTGCCTGGAAAATCTCATGGACAGAGCAGCCTGGTGGGCTGCAGTCCCAGGGGGTTGCAAAGAGTTGGGCACGACTGAGCAACTAACACTTACTTACTTACCATTAAATTCAAGGACTGTGAATATGTGGCAGTCAGAGATGAGCTTGGTTCTTCTAATGGATAAAGAGGGTTTTCCTGGTAGCTCAGATGGTAAAGAATCTGCTTGCAATACAAGAGACCTGAGTTCGATCCCTGGGTCAGGAAGATCCACTGGAGAAAGCATAGGCTACCCACTCCAGTATTCTTGCCTGGAGAATGCCATGGACAGAGTGGCATATGGGCTA
>NW_011482212.1:45529-46090 GCF_000754665.1 Bison bison bison
TATTCACATTTCATATCCAGAACTATATTCACATTTCATATCCAGAACTATATTCACCAAGTAGAAATGTGGGGCTTAGCTTTCTCAGCGGAAAACCACCATCCCAGAAGATTTTCCAAAAGTTAAACACAATGATTTTAGAGAAAAACACTATTTATTGTGTAAAAGATTTATATTTATTAACCAAAGGCACAAAACTATTAAAAGTTAACCTTAGTATTGACAATTAAGTCATATGAACCTGGCAAGGAAATTCCAGCTAAAGCTAATGAAGATCTTTTGCTTTAAATTCCCAAAGAGAATACAATAACTCTGGCACCAGTAATAATCAGAACCTTTCAAACAATAATGGAAACAAACATGTTAGTGTAAATATCTTAATTCAGAGGCAGAGAAACGTAAAGTGTTAAGGTGTTGCAACCTGATGTATCACAGAGCATGTGTAGTGCCTTTTACAGTCTTGAGTGCCTTAGAAGTCAGACCATTACCACCAATTGGCAACTCTGATGATGGGTGTTATCCAACTACTGGCTGGAATTAAATTACAGTGTGACTAATGAA
>NW_011482212.1:46190-46409 GCF_000754665.1 Bison bison bison
TAAAATATAAGCAAAACTAAACATACACATACACATAAAGCTTAAATACCTGAAGATACAGGTCCTTTCACTTCCAATTCACTACTTATTTCCTTAAGTTT
The DNA here is from genome assembly GCF_000754665.1 of Bison bison bison. Taxonomy (NCBI): domain Eukaryota; kingdom Metazoa; phylum Chordata; class Mammalia; order Artiodactyla; family Bovidae; genus Bison; species Bison bison. The sequence continues at coordinate 46,292 of NW_011482212.1, forward strand.
TTTCTATAATAAGCTTATACATGATGTCTTAACTACAACTGTGATCTGGAATTTCACAACCATCCCTGACATAAATCAGTCTGGGAAAATCCTGAAGTTTGGGGAAACTTTTCTTATT
>NW_011482212.1:46509-47586 GCF_000754665.1 Bison bison bison
CTATCAAAAGCCCCATACCAAGACAAAAAAGTCAAGAGGAACAGTTTTGCTTCGTTTACAATTTATTAAGCTCTTCCAGTGTTTCAGAGTGATATGGAGATTTCAATGATGTAACATGAATGGGACAAAAGGTGGACTTCGAACGTATCAAACAACTGTCTTGATCGAATCAGACTATTGATGTAGTTTTTCAATCTATCTGTAACAAATGTAGGTCTTCCATCCAGGTGATCTTGTAATTCACAAGGTTGGGGATAGGGATGTTAATATCCTAAATTAAAGAAAAAATAGTTAATTTCCTTGTAACCCAAACTTCAATATCTGTATTCATTTGCACGCATTTTAATCTAGTCTGCTAATGAAGATCTCCACGTGTTCCCAGTGAGTGACTCAAATCAAATGTGAAGGGAACCCTAGGGATTAATTCAGCCAGCTATAGTTCTCACATTTTATCATTCAAATTCTGAAGTTATTGAAACACATGTTTCTCCAAAATCTAGTTAAGCTAGATGAGTTCATGGCTCTAGTAATACCAGAAGACTGCAGTAAATGAGAATTGGGTAAAAGACCAGGGGAAAATGCTGGTATTGATCAAGAGCCAGAGTGTACTTGCCAGGGACACTTACAAGTAAGGTCACTATTAGGATTCTTCATTTCTCTTCATTAGGTTCAAATCTGTTAGAAATGGGACCACGAAGGATCTTTAGGCTGACATGTAGGTAAACCCAGAGAGGCCCATCTGTCCTTTTACTGCCATGATATTTTTGCGAGACTAGTGCTTATACATGGCTGTGCTGTGTCAAGTCACTTCAGTTGTGTCCCGCTGCTAACACAATACTGATAATATTTGAATGCACTGCTGGACATGATCTTCTTTGCAAACTCAGTCCCATCCATCACATGTATAGGCAGAAGTAAACACTGACAGTGCTGAGGATCAAAATGAACATACCTTAAAGTTGGAGAGTAATAGGCCCGTGTTATGTTGGTTACACTATCTCATACTGGTTATTTGTAATGGCACGAGAGAGGCAGTAAGCTAGAAAGATTCCAATCAGCTGGAAATAAAATATAAGC
>NW_011482212.1:47686-48881 GCF_000754665.1 Bison bison bison
CATCTATGAGGCAGTACTGTGATAATGAAAATGCTGTCCAGCATGGCAGCAATTAGCCACATATGGTTTTCAAGCACTTCAAATGGAAGCCTAAGGAGCTAAAATTTTAATTTCATAGTTATAACTTTTGAAAGGTGGCTATTTTATTAGAGAGTACAGATTCAGAGAGACCTAAGAGGGCAGGTCTCACAGAACTCTGGCGTTGTGGAAAACAGCATGGTAAAACAGGATCCAAGACAACTGAAAACTGGAATGGAAAGGGCAAAACTACTATGTTTCTACTGAGATGATCGACTGACTTTTGTGAAAATGTGACTTCTCTAAAAAATGTCCTTGCTATACAGGGCCCAGAAGCAAAAACTCAAAGCCTTCAAAGTGGAAATCTTGTAGCCTACACCTACAAAAGTGATGAAACATTTCCTAACTACAAGGACTTACTTGGAAGCAAGCGACTCCAAAAGAAATTCCAGCAACAACTCCCATTTCTGACTCTATAATGGTCATCACCATTATAAAACAACCCTAAGGAAGAGAAATTAAAAAAAAAAAAAAAAAAACAGTAAGTACGGTCCAAGCAATAATACTTTGATCACACATCTCTGCAAAAGATGATCTTTGTTCTTTTATTCAAATTATTCTTTCATAACAAATCCTATCTCCTTTGAGGGACATAAGATTCATTTTTTGGATTATGCATTTAAGTGTCACTTAATCACAAGTCACAAATTTTCTGAGCTTCAGTTTTCTGCGCTATTGCAGATTATGTGTATTGTGAGTGAAAATTAAATTCTTTTTTTACTCCTTACTTCATTGTTTACTTTATCTGCATCTCTCTGAGGAGAACAATCTTCAAGTTTACAGCAGCTTTCAGGAAATCCTTTTTCCGAGTAATAATTAGTATCCTTCCAATCTCTATAGTTGGTGACACCACAACAATGCAACTGAAAAAAATCCAACAAAAGCATTTAGAGTTCATATTACAACTATGTAGTCAAACAATTACACCAGCATCTAAGATTATACTCAGTGATCTCTATCCTATGACATTGGCATTAAAATTCATGAGATAAACATTTTGGAACTGGTCTGACTTTCACTGCTATACTGCAAGTGGACAACATATGATAGGCAGGGCCCTATCATCTTCTCTGAGGGAATAGGGAATGTGTTTCCTTCTTGAGAAACCACCAGCTAT
>NW_011482212.1:48981-50747 GCF_000754665.1 Bison bison bison
TGACCACTTACCATGCTTTGGATCTTGTCTACTGCATCACTTCTATAATCTCCCGTAGCGTTATACTGCTTTAAAGCTTTCTCATAATTATTCTTAAGGCTGTTCTTAATCTACAGCAAAGAAACACAAGGCTGGTAAACAAAGATTCTAGAATGTTCTTTTGATCTCCAAGTCAAATAGGAAATTGCAGCAACATATAATTAATATCTATGGTCCAATTCTATCTTCTAAGTGATATGGTTTTGCTAAGGGGACTCCTAAGCAAAACATTCCAGGAAAAGATGATAACTATGAGAAGTTCACAGTACAATGGGAACCTAAATTTATTCAAGTGGCAGCTTTGTACTGCTGTATCGCCCACCCTCACTACCACTTTGTTAAACACTCTCCTGGATGAGGCCTCAGTACTCACTGAATGATTTCCTAACCCCAGATTTAACAAAGTGGAATTCCAATTTCTAATTTGTTTTTAAAGTTTTGACAAGTGGAGAAGGTATCAATTCTGTGTTACCAGTTTTGTGCTAGTGAAAGCACTAGTGAAAGCTGTCTTTTAACTCTATTACTTAAATTTATCCAGTTTTATCTCTTAGAGGATAAATTTTCACATATTCAGGTTCCCAAAGGCAAGCTTACCTCATGTCTGAAAACAAATCCTATGATAGCAGCGACCAGTTCAACCAAAAAAATGAGAGTCAGAAACATTGCATACTGTGGGATAAAAAGAAAGTCCAAGTCAGCATAAATAAGATACATGACAGCTGCAAAGCGAGTCAATGTTCAGCACATTGTTACTGAAAAGGGCAGGGAAAACACAACATAAGTGGGAATTGGCAGCTATACTGTTACTTGCTAAGTTTTCATAAGGAAAAGGAAAAATCAGAAAGGGGCCATGCCTAGTTCCAAGAAACAAAGCCTACAACATACTAGCCTTTTCAAAAACCAACAACCAATTTTAAGAAAACAAGGACTCACCAGTTTCAGCATCCATGCAGAAGCTCGGCAGGTAGCAAAACAGCCAAAGGTGCCCAAAAGAATAATGACAGTGCCAGTGCCAATGAGCACAAAGGGGACATTGGTGGCCTTCTCATTTAAAAGGGAAAAATAATTCTCTAGGCTCACCTTGCCCCAAATGCCAACGGCAAGAAGGATAACACCAGTGATCTATGTGGGAAATCAGAGAATAGAGAGTTATACACTGTATACAGTAACATCTTCAAACCACACACCACTAGATGTTTAAGAAACAATAGGTGTGAGAATTGACGTAGCACTCTGTGGCCACAGAACTGTGGCTGGGATATGGCAGACAAGGGGGTACTGTACAGAGGGTTAGGAAGGGGAGCTGCACACAAGAACAGGTCTTGATAAACCCACACGCTGGATAGCTGTAGCCAGGACAAAACCAGGGGGCAGCTAGGCATCTTGACAAAATTCTTAAACTTGATGTTTTTTTTTTACCCTAGGGTTCAAAACTTCCTTAACCCATTTACTCCCGCTTTAGGAAGAAAACCTTCCCGCAGGTAGGGGGAGAGGGAGTGTTTGTAAGTGTTCCAGAAACAAATGTGCACAGCGTACAAAAGAATGGTTCACAAAGCAAGCCTAAGGATAGACTGGCGGGAGCGGAGCCATTATCATACTTACCTGCGAAATACTCCCCTCTTATGAAGCAGTGAAAAGAAAGAGACTATTATGCAAGCGAGCCCTCACCGGGCCCGGGCAAGCCTTGCTTCTCAGGGGACACTCTCTGCTTGCTTTGGGGGCGGGGG
>NW_011482212.1:50927-51336 GCF_000754665.1 Bison bison bison
TGACTCGCCAGAGACCCTGCCCGCTGCGCCAGGCGATCGGAACAGCTAGCGAGGCGCGGAGCCCCCGAGTCTTCCCGGAAACTGCCGAAAAGTTACGAGCGCCCGCAACTGAGAAGAGCCGGAAACACTGTACAGTTTTCTAGAGGGTAAAGTCTGGGAGGCTGTCCGGAAAGTGACGACAATTTCCGAGCGCCCTCTGCCGAAGGTTGCCGAAAACGCTACACAAAAGGTTCTAGTGTCGGAAATTTCTTAGATCTTCAGAGTGCAGGTTGCTTCATTTTTTCGCTTATGGAATATTTCCTGCCCCCCACCCCTCTCCATGCCCTTATAAGTGCATCATATTGTTTCTAACACCAGCAACGCCAGCAGCACGCTTGAGATACGGCCTTGCCGGCCCCTAATGCCCTAA
>NW_011482212.1:51436-51531 GCF_000754665.1 Bison bison bison
CAGCGCCGAGGTCCCAGCAGCGACCGCCGCCCCAACCCCACTCGCGCCTCCCTTCCCACTTCGGATCCGAGCTCCCTCGGCTCGGGGTCACACAC
>NW_011482212.1:51631-58620 GCF_000754665.1 Bison bison bison
ATGAAAAGAGGTTAAAAGTAACCTAAGAAAAAGTAACCTAAGAGTATCTTATTACGTAGCAAAATACTCTCAAGACATGGACCTATATTTCCAAAGAGAAGCAAAAGCAGTTCTCAGAGCGATCCATCCAGTCACATGTTTTTAGACAAAAACCGAAAGGAAAAGTGCAATTTACGTGAGTGGTGGAATTAGGATGATTTTTTTTTTTTTGTCTCTTGTGTTTTTTCGATTTTTGAACACTGTTTTAGGAGGTGGGGAAGGGGCACAAGAATAATAAATAACCACTTATTGAAAGAATTCCAAAGGTAGATAGGAAAGTAATGAATTTTAGAATTTCTCTACAAGAATTTGCCAAAAATTCTTGCCTTTATCCCTCTCCCTCCTTATCATCTAAATTACTGGAGATTAAGGAAAAGTGCTTTAAAGTAATTACTCCTGAAATGTAAGTTCAGCTATTAGCTACAAACTTTCAAAAGGGAAGGCGCTACAGAGAATACCCGGTAAATGTGACTCTCTTTTAAATGTTAAGACTGAAAGGCACTGTATATTCCAGCCCTCTGTATTTTCAGATCAAGAACAGCTGATCATAAAGAGGCTGAAATCTTGGGTCACACAACTAACAGCAAAGGCAAAACTAGAGATAACTGTGCTTTTTCAATCCTCTCCTCTATTATATAAGCTGTATATGGTATTTGGTGCCTACTCATCCCAAAGAAATTCTACCAGTTGCTTAGATCTTCCTAGAACTTGAGACTATGTGTTCCTAAGGACTTAATCTGCTTCCAGGATGGGAATGAATCACCAGAAAGTTTCCTGTCCCTTATGTCCACAGGCAGACCTGAGTCAAACTCTAGGGTAAAGTGGAATTTTAAAACACACACACACATACACGCACAACAGCCCTCTTCACAATCTCCTAAATACTAGAGACCTCAGGATAGATAGGGATTTTTTTTTTTTCATCTGTTAAGGTCCGGTTTAACAAAAGTATAAGCTCTTTAAGGGAAGAAACTGTCAAATGTGTGTGTCAGGGGGAGATGTTTCTAGGGGGATGGGATTAAAAGACAGTATTCCGTTTCCTAACCAACCAATTACATCATCAGTGACACAAGCTTAACATCACAAATGGGTATTCATTGTATTGCCACGGCAATAAGCCCTGCATTGGTGAAGAAGAGGTGACTGCCTAAACTTTTTTGCTCTAAATCTTGCTTTAAACACATACCACAGAACCAGAAAACAGGAAAGTTCCATTAACTTGGTCACACAGAGCTTCCTTGTGCTTCAAATATTGACCTAGGACCAGCTCCTATAGCATCATGCCAGATGTCTGAGGTCCAAGAGAGCAACTGCTGGAGAATTATTGCACTGCCATGCTTTATACTAAAGCATGAAAAGCCTAGCACATAAATACATGGAGAGAACAGGTAAATGATACATGTATACACTTCGTAAACACTAAGGTCATCAGGAAATAAGGCAGACATCAAATTTTAAAACACCATATATGCCACAGCCACAGGAAATGAAGTTGAGGGGGCTCTCAGTATATGCAAAGTGGTCTCCCTAAACTAAAGAGCACACATCTGAGGGGTTCTCATATTAAAACAAAAAAGTATCAAGGGAAATCTTGCTAAATTCTTGTCATCTTAAATGAAGTTTCCTCTAAAGCTTAGGTTTGTACCATGTCCTGAAAGGGATTTTCATTGTAAGCCTGAGAGCAAATAAATATTTCTGTGGCTGAAGAAAAAACAAAATAGCCAAGCAAAAGCTGCATCTTATTTCCAAGAATGTGTTGATTTTCCTCCCCTCCCTTCCTCTGCTACTCACAACACTGCTTTGTTTGAATAACAGTCAGTGCCAAATTAAACCAAAACCTGACATGGAATTTAATATTCCTATGGCCACAACACCTTGAACAGTGCCTCCCACCCTGCTAACCCCACTCCCACCATTGCCATGCCACCAAGCCTAGAAGTTCAGTTTAGTTCAAATTTAGGTCTGGGTCTGGGTCGAAACCCAGACAAAGAGGCATCTAATCCCATCTAGGCAATGTAAGAAGTAAGTCTCTAGGCTATAAAATAAATTTATTCCTTAAATTATTAATAAATGCTGTACTGAGCATTGACTATGTACCAACCACCATTGCTAAGCAACCAACAAGTGTTACCTCATCCTTACATCACAAAAGTCCTTATTGTGAGGCCGCGACTACCATTGCTCATGTTTTACAGATGAGGAGACAGGTTCAAAGAAGCTAAGTAACTTGCCTAGGACTAAACCCTGGCAACTTCCATTTCTCTCATCAGAAACAGAGCCCACTCTGTGATGAGATATGGCTGCAATTGTACATTTAACCATAAACAAGGGCTTTTTGGAGCCCCTGAAGCACAAGAACCTCAATGGTTTCCCCAATTCTGCCTTGTACTTGTGGGTTTTGTTGAATTTTACTTTTGCCTTCACTCAATTAGCCCAACCACCTAGGAGGTAACCCTGCCCATCCCAGAGTGGTAAAGGGAGTTCAATAGCTTTTTTGGTTCAACCTCGTAATTTCTCCCTCTTTTCTGATCACAAAAAAACATTTGATGTTGAAAATGTAGGGGGAAAAAGGAAGATACTTTCCTTAAATATTGTTACTGCTTGTTTTACAGTCAACATTTAGTGTAGATTTGGTCCCTTCTCTATTAACTTCCTGTAACCTTTAAGATTAAAGTGTTTTTCTTTGACATTTAAATGATGCCTCCTCCAGCACATCAGCTTATTTCCTATAGCTTTTCCAAAGTGAATTTTCTGTTCCATAATAAGCCAGTACGATTATCTCCCCAATAAATAAGATCTGTTCCCTACTTCCCAATCTCTAAACTCAAAATACCTGCCCCACAACTTAAGGTTCAGCTCAAACCCAACCCAATGAGAACAACCTCCCCCAACTCTCCAGCCTGGCCAACACATATACTTCTTTCTTTAACATCAGTCCTTATACTCTGATCATTCACATTAACTCATACCCTTAATCAATTACTATAGTACCTGCTTTCAGTATCTGCTTCTTCTCTACTTACCTGTCTTACGTCTGGTTGTCTACATGTTCAGAAACTACTTGAAGAGCCAGTTTGGCTGGGCTCCTGCACCCGCTTTTATACTCTCCAGGACCCTAGGACACAATGCTCAATTGATGAGGTCATTTGGTGCTTGGCCAATCCCTGTTCAGCTCATTGGTCATAGCTGGCCTCTGAGGCTAACCACTTAGTAGTCACTCAAGGCTTGATTAATTAAATGAAATTAAAAACTAAATGTCTAAGCCATCCCAGTATCACACTGACATAAAACGGAAAAATTAAGTTGAGCTGTTAGATAACGTCTTGGGACATTACTTCGCTCAGTCATGTCTGACTCTTTGTGACCCCATGGACTGTATAGTCCATGGAATTCTCTAGGCCAAAATACTGGAGTGGGTAGCCTTTCCCTTTGCCAGGGGATCTTCCCAACCCGGGATCAAACCCAGGTTTCCCGCACTGTGGGTGGATTCTTTACCAGCTGAGCTACAAGGGAAGCCCGCTGCTTGTCTTATTTTCATTTTCTAATACCTTTTCTAGAATCCCTCCAATTACCTTCGGCTAAGTACCTATTGTAAAATTTAAAAGCACCTTCTACTTATTAAAGTCTCATATTTTACATTATAGTCATCAGATAACCATCATTTAAACAGATAATTTAAACATCATAATTTTGACAGATAACTCATAGGTATAGTTTTACAAGCTACCTTCCTAAATAAGAATATCTTTTTATCCCTCTTGTCTCTTGTGCGTTCTCACTGTTCCTTCTCTGCAATTGTCTTTTTCATTCACCCTTTCCCATCTACTCCTTTCACATTCTCTATGAACCCTTTCTTCCTTTTCCAGTCCTTATCTTGCCTTTTCCAAAAAGACTCATAATATACAATTTGGGACACATGGAAATGAGAAATACTCCTAAATGGTATTAAAATTTACATTTACATTATCAATTTGTCCTAGTCCGCTTTCTAAGAATGATTTCAAATGTAGGCTTGTTGAGCTTTGCTGATATTTCAACTAGTCAGTTTCCATATCTAGTATTTCTTAAAACAATATCTTGTTGACTCTGAGGTGCTTCTTATTAAAAGTTTTGATACTGAACTTTAACAACCTTAAAAAATTCATATTTGTATGTATGAATGTTGCCAGTCTCTGTCTTTTCTTGTCTTCCCAACCAAGTCATAGGAAAATGTGTTTTATTTAACTTTATATCCCCACAGTGTCTAATATAGTATTACCCCCACGTAGTAGTGCTGAAGAAATGTTGGTTTTTTAAATTAACCCTACCTGTTTGTTGTAAGGTCTTCATATTACCCATCCAAGTGCTTCATAGGAATGCTGCCCCTCTTGTCTCACTTATCCCCTTACCTTGATCTCCCTATGATTTCTATAATCTTCTCCTTCATTTTCTTCTTTAATCTCTCACTGCCACCCCTCTGCCCTGCTCCTTCCAGCCCTGAGTGGGACACAAGGCCTATGCAGCATCTTCATCTTAGCATGTTCTGGGCTCTGTGTTTGGTGCTGGGGGAATGAAGAAGACTAAGCCATGGTCCCACTCACAGTCTAGTAAGGGACAGAGATGAGTCTGAGTTGAAAAGACTAGTTAGAGTAGGGAACAGAGACTATCATAGATCAATAGTGGCAATAAATGTGATAAATCCTATAATTGAGACATGAGACATGTACAAAGTGATATGATAGAAAAGGAAGGTGAAGTAAACCAGCTCTGGCTGGGATGGGCTGAGAGAAGCTTCTCAACAGGCCAGGAAAGAAGGGAAAGGGTTACAGAGTGGAGTAAACATATCTGTCCCAAGCCACAACAGTGAGAAAGGAAGAGCAAGTTTAGTGTTTCCAGAATGAGGAGTCATGGAGTGAATGTTTAAACCAGGCTGAGGACATAGGGGGATTTGCTTGTGTGGGGTACAGTGTGTCCTGCTAAGAGCTGGGACTATATTCTTTGCCACAAGGGAGTCAGTGAAGGGATTTTTAGAAAGAAAACAACCCTGGTAGAATTTATCCCTCTGCTCACTCACTCGCTGTCAATCTCTCTCTTTTGCTCTTTCTCTCACGCTCTCTGTCACACACACATTTATTTAATAAATTCACTATTTTCTAACACATAAGTTTAATGTAAACGCCTATATCTGATTTCAACGGCCCATAATTTCAAGAGCCCTACAGTATTTATTCAACTTTATCTCCTACTGCTCCTCTGAACCCTCATACCAGTTAACCCATCCCCTGCTTTGACTTAACAATGAGCTCTTGTTTATGTCATTTCCCTTGCCTGAGAGCAGACCATGGCCTATGTTTTCCCACAGAGTCTTCACAGTGTATTCCATACCTTTTGGAAATTTATAGGGTCTTGTACAATTTTCTAATTGTGTCTTCCTTCTCTCCCCTAATAAACACAAACCCTGTGGGAGCTGCAGAGTAAGCTTCATAAGATCAAGGATCACACAATTTTTACTCATCACTGTCCCTTGGTTCTTAGCTTAGTTGAAGCCCAATGAAGATTGATCAGCTCAATACACAAAATTGTAATTAACATCTTTGTTAAATGTCTGTTTCCTCCAATCCATAAGGGCAAGGGTGTCTCTCAAGCACCTCGAACAGTGTGTGGTACATAATAGATGCTCAATAAATATTTGTTGAGTTAATTATGTATTAGGATGTCAGGAATTTTGTCCTCCATCTTTAACACAGTAAATGCTTGATAAATTTATTGAATGAATGAGGCCAAGACCATGCTTTTAGCTACTTTATAAAATGACCACACTGTAAACACTCCGTACATAGTCATGATCAGTGGATGAAAAATGAAACAGGCTTGCTACTGAACTTTGTATTATTTTAAGTACAATTCTTCCCTTCATAACTGAGAAGGGGTTACCAATTTGCTTACATACACAGGGAATAAATTCTTTCTACAGCATCTAAAACAATTTCTTCCAGGACCACTGCATTTCGAAGTTGGAAATGCAACTCTGAGGGGAGGGAAAGTACCAGGAGCAGATATGTCCCATGGTAGAACAGTCTCATTATCAGACACTAAAATGAAGAAAGCTTGCTTGATGAGGAGAAACATGGCCCTCCATCAGAGATCTGTGAGAAACAGCTTAGCAATGGCTTTAACCTTGCCATGCACAGAGAGATCATTTCAATTCACGTAAACAACCTCCCCCTAAAGCATCTGTGAGTATGCTTTCTCTCTGCTCTTATTACAGGAAATCAGTTTGATCCTGAAGGCTGGAAGCACATGGTATATTTTGTCAACAACACAATCTTATCAGAAACTGAAGTCCATTGGAATTAGGTCATCAGAGATAATTTCAAAGTGGGTCTGACCCTGTGCATATGGATGGCAGGGCAACTTGGGGATGGTGAGTACTAAGGAATTACAGGGGAAATCTCCAGGGAATTTCAAAATCGGCTCCACTCCTCCCCTCTCCTGAGAGTTTGTGGAATTCGTTTTCATTCAATCCTGATGTCATAAAAAAAAAAAAAAATGTTCTTCACTGCGCCACATCTCTGGAGGCCCTTTAGCCAGCCTGTTAGTCATTACTATACTCATGGGCTTGAGGCCAGCGCCACTCACACTCTCCTCTGCTCAGCAGCAGACGGGCTGAGCTCCTCTTATCCTTGCATTCCTTCTCCTCCATTTCTCTAAAATCTTTCTCTGAGGGAGGAACAGCTATAGCTTTGGGGCTACTATAGCTTTAAGGAAACTTTTGGCAGATGCCAATGTCCTAACATCTGGGCAGTGTTAACAGAATCCTGGAGGCCCGGACAGACCAGGAGCCACTCATTCTAGGAATGTTAAAAAGTAGTTTTTCCGACTGATGAGAGGAGCAGAGAGGAAGGAGAAAGAGAAGAGAGAGTACAAAAAACCCGTACATCAGGTAAGATCTGCTGCTTCACCCCTCCACT
>NW_011482212.1:59144-61303 GCF_000754665.1 Bison bison bison
TGAAAGCCTGTGGGTGAATGGGTTCTTGCTGAGAAATCCAGCGGCCAGTTTACAGCAATGGGCAGCAAGTTTTAATACTGTCATTTATGAAGTATTTGCCTACTGGAAGCCACAAAACTCTTATCCCATTAGAGTCCCATTAGAGAGTCCCTCACTCATTAGAGTGAGGACAGGATGGGAAGTGAGAGGGCAGTGGGAGGTTGCTTACCCTCTCCTCACGTACCTTAGTATGTTCTTTCCACCCTTACTGACTTCCTGCTGGCTCAGCAGGATAAAACTAGAAAGTTAGGCTGGACTTGAAAGCCGGAAGCCACTACCAAACCGCTAAGCCTCGAAATCCAAAGCTAAGAACTGAGCCAGGGTATAGTCACTGCCTGAGAGACTAGAGAAAGAAGACATCCAGTCCTGTTCAAGATGGAATTGGTAATATAGTATCTAATATATATGGATTGCTTCCCTATGTGTCAGGCAATAATCCACTCTATAATGTAAATTCTATTTTTGTGCCCATTTTATAGATAAGGAAACTGAGGCTAAGAGAAGGTAAGGAATTTGTCCAAAGCTCCATAACTAATAGGGACAGAAATGGATACATATCCAGATCTATGTAACTCCAGAGTTCAAGTTCTTAGTCTGTATATGCTAACACTTTCTCAGATTCGTGGTCAGGAAGCACTAGTTCAGTGAATGAAACCATCACCTGGGACATTTAGATTGCAGGTTTCTCTCTTGGTTCTATATGATTTAATGTTGGCCCTTTCCTGGTCTTGAGATCTCAATGTCCCTCTCTGTAACTTAGGCCATGGAACACTGGCATCAGATATCACCAGGATCAATTGAGAATTGGTTGTTTTCTGTCCTCTTCCTCCTGAGAGGAAAAGACCAGAATTCACAAATAGAGTCTTATTATCCTAAAAGTGGGAGATCCTTCCAAAGGGGACAATATAACAGGTATTTGTTAATTTAAAAATCTCTCTTCTTCCTCGTAGATCCTGCATTTCTGCTTCCTCTCACTTTTGGAAGTTCATTGATGCCTGATTTCTGAAAGTCATCCTCCTTTGCCTTGGTGCTTCTGGCCACATACCTCTATTCTTGTCTCCCTAACCTCCCTTCCCATCCCTCCCCACCACCTTTTCAAGGATGGCCATTCAACTAACTCGAAGAGGAGCTCTCTCTCTGCTGCTCTTCCTCACTCCAGCAGTGATGCCAACATGGTATGCAGGTATGTCATAGGAACTGTAGCCCATTATTTCCAGGAAGGGCAGGGCTTAGACCAAGTCTTAGAGAAGGGAAGGTTAGACTGAAATAGGAGGCACTTAGATACAGAGAAGAACTATCCTCAATAAAGAAGATGGTTAAACATTGAGGCAGGCTACGGAGGGAGGCTTTTGAGGCAAACTAATAGATTTTTGAAAACAGGCTGCACCAGCATAAAAGTGAGTTTGGTCAATATATTCTTGTAGTTTATTTGCACAACACAGGGAATATAGCAAATATTTTATAATCACTAAAAATGGAGTATAATCTTTAAAAATTGTGAACCACTATATTGTGCACTAGTAATTTATGTAATACTATACACATGAACTATACTACACATGCTGCAGTCCAGGGGGTCGCAAAGAGTTGGACACGACTGAGTGAACAACAACAGCCACATACTTGAACTATACTTCATAAATATAAATAAATATTAAAAATGTGGCTTGTTAACATGGCTTTTGAGGCCATTATCTTACCTGCTTTTCCATTTTCTCTCTCTTTCTCTCTCTCCTCCCAGACATTATTTATAGGATGAGATTTTTACAGCTCCTTTCTGATAAAGATTGCTAATGATAATTCAGACCACATTCTCTTGAACAGGAATCCCTCAGTTTCTTCTGGCTTGTTTCTTACTTTGGAAAGGATGGGGATTTCTAGATCCCTGAATGTGTTTCATCCTTTGCCTCTGGGGAGATATAGGGCGCTCAAGAGAACTCATTCAGCGAGGAGGGAAAGGAAGGGGAGGAATGAAGGAAGGATAATGAGGTGCCAGACAGGAGTTTTTGATGGGGCCCAGCTGGCATTCCAAGTGCTAATAATATTCTGTGGTCAGCACTGTCTGCCTTCATGGGGGCTGGGGGGAGCAGGGGAAGGAGACAGGCCCAACTAATGGAGTT
>NW_011482212.1:61403-61740 GCF_000754665.1 Bison bison bison
TGCATCTCTCTTTAATCTCCTCTCTCTCGTCTGTTCATTCCCTCTTTCTGCTTTCATCTCTTGTCTTCAGCTCTGGCAGATTATCTTTTCTTGCTGAGATTCCTTCCCACATGTTTCCACTTTGCTTGCCTCCCCTGCTTGCTCTCACTTGTTCTGTATTCTGCTTCCTTGCCACTCTCAAGACAGAATCTGAAGCTAGGTAGCAATGAATTGGAAAATGAATTTCTGCCATTCTTGGACTTCTTGTATCCCTTAGGGATGCTGGTCAGAATCTGCCATCTTTTTGTTCCTCCATTTCTGGGACTGACCCTCCCCTGAGCATGGTGTTTCATTGAAA
>NW_011482212.1:61840-63552 GCF_000754665.1 Bison bison bison
CTTCCCCTGTTTGGCTTAACTTGGCTTTGTAGGGGGTGAAGCATGAGGGCTGACACTGAGGCAAAGATGTTCAAATCAAGCCCTTGGCAGAGCACACACTGTTTGGGGTTAAAGGAGCCCAAGTCTCCAGAATATATGTGCAGCTATCGTCCCCAAACTCTCCCTAGCTTCAGTTCAAGTACATGAGACCAAAATCCAGCCAAAGACTATGAGTGTAGGCTAGATGAGTGAAGCCTGATTATGAATCACTATAAGAAACCCCAGAGCGCACTGAGGCCTTTACCTTCCCCAGAGTGGAAGCCTGAGCTTTTGGAGTCTTGAGGACAATGCAGTTTTTTAAGACTTGGATTCATTTGAAAGTTTCAAAAGGCCATTTGCAAAGGTGGCCATTCCCCACTTTCTATAAGAGTCACCATGCTCATCACTCCTTCTTGGGAACCCTGGCTAGTGAAGTCTTTGACAGTCCTGCCAACCCATTCATTCTGTCCTGTTCTTTTCTTAGAAGGCTATGTGATGAGAGATACTTGGGAATTTCCCAATAATCTTTCCCTACATCACTAGCTCAACTGTCTGAGTTTGCTCTGTTCATGTGTTCATTTCTTCACTCAGTAGATATTTAGTGACCACTGTATGCATTCAGGACTGTTTTGTTCATGGCTATAACCTTGTCCTCCAGTGGGAGTAGTACAAGGAAAGCAGCCATGTATGGATTCTGGGCTAATCAGAAATAGGATCCAGGAATAATCAGCAGGGTGTAGGAAGGGTTAAAAATATAAATCAAGCCAGCAGTGGGTTACAAGTGTGTATTGGCATATCTGTGCAGTTCAGGAAGTCAGACAGCATTTCTTATCATAATCCAAGCATTAGTGTGGATCTTAAAATAATCATCAACTATCAGTTACATTTCCAACCACACCTTTGTAAAGTGTAGTGCTTTAGAGGGTCTGTTCTATGGATATTGGAGGAACCCAGTAACAGACCACATGGTAACCACCAATCAGCCTAAAGGGAACAAGGAATGATGCCAAAGCTTCTCCCCACCAGGGCTGAAGAGGGACAGACAGATAGAACAAGGTGGGGAGAGGGGTCCTCTAGTTTCATATATCACATCTCAGTATCTTAATATTTTCCAAAAATTATCCAAAGACAGGCAAAGATGAGAAATGGAAAGGCTTAAAGCGGTAAGGTGGCCCTAAATTATTCCTGTCACAAAGCAGACTTGGCACTGGGCCAGCCAGCTTTGTACCCTGGTGAAGACTGTAATTATCTGACTGAGTCTTCACCTCAGCTTTTCCACATCCCTTGTAATTCTGGAATGATATGAAATGTTTGGTGGCCTTCGATCCCACACATACAGAGTTTAAAAAGCTGAATTGCAATAAAGATTTTGGATTTTTATTTCTGTTGGATGTTGTCCAAAACTTTCCCCTACAACCATCTTTAGTGGAGTGTCTGAGTTTGGCATCAAGGGGATCAAACTACCCTGGGCTGGAATGCCCACTCTGCCCCTTACTTGCTGGGAAACCTCGAGCTAGTTCCTGAACTCCTCTGAGCCTGTTACCTCATCTGTATTTGAAAGCAATAAGGGTGTCTACCTCACTGAGATGTCAGGGTGATCTAATGAGATGACACATGTAATGGGCTAAACCCAGAGTAGGTGCTGAGTGATGTTAAGAGTCATTGTTGTTATTGTGGTGGTCGTTATCCAGTCA
>NW_011482212.1:63652-63966 GCF_000754665.1 Bison bison bison
TTGGTAAACAGAGGCTTGCTCCCATGCTGGGAATTTGTTCACAGGCAAGCTCTGGAACAGGAGTATGGGGACCAAATCCTTTAGAAAATCACACATATCTGGCCTCCTGTTTATAGGCATTGTAAGGCTTTGATACTAAACTGAAACAGCTGACAAGAATTCTGTCCACCCTGCCACCTCCCTCCACCACAAAGAAACCACCCAGGTGGGAAGAGGGAGCAAGGGAGAGGAGGCCTAAGGAGAAATAAAGGAAAGCCAGGAGAGAACTGAAAAGGGAAACCAGAAAAAAATAAAGGGAAGGAGAAAATATGAAC
>NW_011482212.1:64514-65472 GCF_000754665.1 Bison bison bison
CTACCAGTAGCCACCTGATCCCCTGGACTATAGCCCACCAGGCTCCTCCATCCATGGGATTGTCCAGACAAGAATACTGGAGTGGGTTGCCATTCCCTTCTCCAGTGGATCTTCCCAATCCAGGGATCAAACCCGGGTCTTCTGCACTGCAAGCAAATTCTTTACCGCTTGAGCCACCAAGGAAGCCCAGTAAGCTGCCCACCCCTCCCCCACCATTAGCTCACCATCTATGCACCTGAGGTGTGGAGGTTTGCCCACATTAGTTGTGCTGCTTCACAGCATAGGATTTTTCCCACTAAATAGCCACCTCATTCTCCACCCATGGAGTGTCACGCCCTCATAAAGGGACCAAGCTGGAAAGCAGAAAAGGTTGGAAAGGACTTGCATCAGAGACCAATATGTTATCTTGATATTTTCTTCATTCTAGGCTCAGGCTACTACCCAGATGAAAGCTACAATGAAGTCTATGCTGAAGAGGTCCCACAGACTCCCATCCTAGACTACAAAGGTAATCATCACTGCTTCTCAGGCTTAGGAAAGGCCTTTTCTGTCCTAATTCCTAGGCCCTGTCTGATGCATCCTCACCCAGCTTGGCTCATTTGTATCAAAGCTGCAGTTCAGGGAATCAAGGGCTGTGGTTTCCATCCATGAATCTTATTACTGACTTGCTGCATGATCCAACCTCTCTAGCATTAAGATTGCCCTTCTATCACTAAGTATGGACTGAGTACCTACTGTATGCCTAATTCTGTGTAAGGAAAGCCTTGGGTGCTACAAAGGTAAAGTTTTGTCCCCCTCAAGAAGCTTACATTCTCCTAAGGGATATGAGTGAGGGGGCAATAAAATTAGCAGGTGTAGGGCAAGGAAGCATGAAACTCTGTGCTACCAGTAAACACAATAGGAATTAAGAAAAAGAAGTCAGGGGAGGGGTCATGAAAGATGATGTTTAGACTAGGCT
>NW_011482212.1:65572-66400 GCF_000754665.1 Bison bison bison
TTTCCTCTGGAATGAGGGCAAACCAATGAGGCCATGATTTCATAAGACAAACTTTCAATTTGATTCATTCCCTTGTTCATCAAGTTGGACTAGTTTCCCAACACCCACCCCTCACCCCCAGTCTGGGCCCATGGGGAATGGAGGAGCCTCATCATCTACCCTCTGCTCCACCCATTAGTGCAGGGGGCCCCGTGTCTCTGCCCAGAGAGGAGACAGGGTAAGCTTGTGGTCAGAGTGTTTACACAGGCCAAAGGGCTCCGGTGCTAAAACCCAGCCTTGTCCCAGAAGCACACTCTCTCCTGGAAATGAAGAATTGTCTCTGACTCCAGCACGGCTGGCTGCTCTATTAATGTGTGTGCTTTAGGCACACAGTGAGGCTGGAAAGAGAGTTTCCGGAAACTTCCCTCCAGAAAGGACCAAGTTGTATTCCAATTAGTATGCATGACCCATTTCCTGCTGTCTGGTGGAACACACTGTTTAGTCTCCCAGACAGCCGCAGACTGGCCTCCACAGGGACTGGACCACTTAACAGAACGGGGGTGGACCCAGAATGTTCTCTAGTTCAGCACCTCCCTACTAAGGCTCCTGCTGATCAGAGTGACTGAATATTTCTGCAAACCAGGGCAAACTGTTCAGGCAGTGAAACTCCCCTTGCCTCTTAAGCCCTCCCTCTTTGCCCTGGCATGCCACCCCTGGCCCTGGCAATCAATTTAAATTGAAATTGTAAGATTTCCTATCACCATATGGCTCTATGTGTTTTTTTTTTTAAGCTTCCTGCATAGAATTATCCTTAATACACAGTTGATCCAAAAAAAAAAAAAAACAATG
>NW_011482212.1:66500-69068 GCF_000754665.1 Bison bison bison
GGCTGAATGATGGGTAGATTTCGAGAAGTAGAACAGAGACAGGAGGGCATTCAGCAAAGCATATGGCCACAGGTAGAGAGAGAAGAACAAACGTGTAAGAGGAAGGCACTGGGAAGAATCCAGTCTGACTGGAGGATATGGGATATGGAGGGAGTTATAGGAAGTAAAGTTGAATATAAACAGTGAGACCAAATTAGGAAAGGCTCCACAATCCAGGTGGTGGTAGTTTAGTCACTAAGTCATGTCAGACTCTTTTGTGACCCCCATGGACTGTAGCCCTCCAGGTTCCTCTTTCCACGTAATTCTTCAGGCAAGAACACTGAAGTGTGTTGCCATTTCCTTCTCCAGGGGATCTTCCTGACCCAGGGATTGAACCCATGTCTCCTGCATTGGCAGGCAGATTTTCTTTACCACTGAGTCACCTGGGAAGCCCGCCAGGATCTAGAGACCCTTCTAAAGAGAGGCTGAATAGTGGTTCCTGCTTTAGAAGGAAAGTTAGACCACATGATTTCTACTATCCTTTCCATTTCTAAGATTCTTAGTTTCTGTGCTTTGCAAGCCATGTTGAGGAGTTTGGCTGTTGTGATAAGAGTTATAGGGAGTCGTTATATGTTTTTGCATAGGGGAGAGGCATGGTAAATAGTAATTTCAGAATATCAACCTCATTATTGTGGGCAGAAAGTAGGAGTTCAAGAGGTGTAGACCCTGGGTCAGGGAGATTCTCCAGGAACCAGTAACAGTGATGTTGGTTAGAGATGATTGATGCTAGTTGAAAAGAAATGAAGAGCAAGGATGAATCCCAGAGACGTTTTAAAGAAAGAGATGATAAGACCTAGTACAGATTTGATGTACCAAGAGGTTAAGAAACAAAGGACTCTCTGAAAGCATCCAGTCTGGCACCTGGGAGAACTGTAAGACCCTTCTCAGAGAGACAAGGTTAGAAAAGAAAAGTGGTTTGTACCCTATAGGCAGTGGGGAGAAGAACGATGGAACTTCGTGGGTCAGAGTCATTAACTTAGATGGATGAGCTATCTGAGAGAGCAGGGGGCCAACATCAGAGCCTTAGAGGTCATCTGCATATGTGCGCAGGAAAAGGGGAACCAACAAGGGAAAAAGAGCTCATTAGTGGTCAGCCATGTAGGAGGAGATTGGGGTAGCATCTAATATATTACAAAAGCCACAGGAGAAGAGAATTTTAAGGGAGGGGAAGGAATAAGAGATCTGTGTCAAATATTGGAAAGAAACAAATTGAGGGTATTACAAACAATATATTTGGCAAGAAGAAGGTAAATGGTAACGTTTGAGAAAACAGTTTCAATAGAGAAATGATGAGAGGTTGGAGTTCTTCTCTGCTCCTTTCTAGCTACCTTCTTTCTACCTATCTTCTTACTCTGCCAAATGGTCTAGACCCACTGCCTCTCTGTCTTAGCACCTGCCAACCCCCAAACTCCCTACAGTCTCTTGCCTTCTCATCCACAGATCTCCATGCTGAGACAACAGCCCTTAAAGGTCAATGACAATCCTCTCCCAAAGCCCAAATCATATGGCCCCTTTTTGAGCTCAGCCTCCACATCTCTCAGCAACAGTGAACACATCTATCTCTTCTCACCCCACCCCCATCCTTGGACTCCATGACATTTCACTATTATGATCATGGCTGAGGCCAATAAAGGAGATGGGCTCTCTAGTAGTGACAGGAGGGAGAGTGAGGCATTGATCTGAACTTCAATTGATCATGATCTGTCTCCTGAGCTCCCAGACTACACCTCTAATTGCTGCTAGACACTTCCATTTGGAGATATTTAAAACTAAATTCTTTCATCTTCCCTGAAAAAGGTTTGACATCTGGCCTTCACACTTTTGATAATGGTACCATCATCCTCTTCAAAATACCTTAATGTGACCTTTAACAGCCCCATCACCTTTAATAGCCCCCCTTTCTTCATCACCTCTCACCATTCACCAAGAATTGTCATTTCTTTATTAATCCCAGTGATTAAAACTTTTATTACCTTACACATGGATAATGACAACTGCCTCCTAATTGGATTATCTGACTCATGTTTCTCCCTTCCCCAAACCTACTGACCCACTGTGATTATTTCTAATAGAATTTGGTCTCAGTCTAGATAGTCTGACAACACATTATCCCTTCTCCACACATGAAATCTATGACTAGCCAGATTAATAGAGCTCTGTTTCCTGACAGTTTGGGTCCACACTGAGCTTTCCCTCATTTATTCATTCTTTCATTCATTAATTCAGCGACTATTTATTGAGTACCTACCATATACGTCTTCTGATATAAATTTTTATTATCTGGATCACTCATTTGGCATTCGTTATATATTGCCTCTTTGGTTTACTTTTCATTACTCTCAACCAAATAGTTCTCTATTTAACAGAAGGTGCCACGTATGACACTCCCATAGAGCTATGTCAAAAGTAGATGCTCAAGAAATGTGTACTGGCTGGTTGGAATTCTGGGAGCAAAAGCCAGGTTGTAGTAGATCATAAATGGGAGACATAGACAGGAAAAAGCAACAGATGCAGAAGGGACTTTCAAGG
>NW_011482212.1:69292-69542 GCF_000754665.1 Bison bison bison
TTTTTAAATGTGTATAAAGCCATTTAGAAAAATATAAGCCACATGGTGGCCTTTGGTCTTGGGGATAAAGTGTCTCATGGCTATCTTTGGGACTTAGTCTCGGGACATAAAACTAATTTGGTAAGGTTATGGATTGCAGCCTTCCAGTCTCCTCCATCCATGGGATTTTCCAGGCAAGAGTACTGGAGTAGGGTGCCATTGCCTTCTCCGTATCTATGTTGAGGCGGGAGGGGCTGCCCGGAAGGGACAA
>NW_011482212.1:70159-71068 GCF_000754665.1 Bison bison bison
GAACTATGTGAGATGATGGATGGGAAAATGAAATTATAAAGCATCATGCCTAGCACACTGTAGCTACTCCATAATGACTAACACTTTTCCTACCACATTCTTAGTTTCAGTTTCCCATCAACATTCTTTGGGTACATTTGTTCAGCCAGTTTGAATCTCCATGACTGTACTGTCACCTCTCCTGTGTTCAGCCCATCCACGTTAATGGCATGAAGGGCATTGTCTCATGCCTCACTTACTTCCACATAATGTTCCCACCATTTCCCCTGTTCTACCAGTCTGGTGACCACACCCAAAAAGAAAATGAGGTTAGCCTTGAATTACTTATTCTCGAGGTCACTTGGAGATCACGTTTCTCTTCCTAACTGCTCATAAGCCTGTGTTTAATTCTAAAACATTTTGCTATCAGTGCTATCAGTCTTGCCAAGCAGCATAGTTGAAATTTACTAACAGAGTACATCTTAAGTGTTCTCACTACCAAAAAATAATGGTAACTATGTAGGTGATGGATGTGTTTATGAACAGATTTGAAATAATCATTGAAGTAATCATTTAACATTGAAGTTAATCATTGAAGTAATCATTTAACAATGTATACATATATTAAAACATCATATTCTTCACCTTGCTGCATGCATGCTCATTTGTGTCCAACTCTTTGCAACCCCACGGACTGTAACCCACCAGGCCCCTCTGTTCATGGGTTTCTGCAGGCAAGAATACTGGAGTGGGTTGCCATTTCCTCCTCCAGGGGAATCTTCCCTACCCAGGGATTGAACCCACGTCTCCTGTGTCTCCTGTATTTGCAGACAGATTCTTTACCACTGAGCCACCTGGGAAGCCCATTGTTCACCTTAACTATTTACAATTTATGTGTCAATTATACCTCAATAAATCTGGGGAAAATGA
>NW_011482212.1:72082-72967 GCF_000754665.1 Bison bison bison
GGATTTCGGGACCAAATGAGCTCATATGGGGCTTTAGCTTTCCCAACCCCAGGCTAAGAAAGCTCTCTTATCCCACGTACCCATCCTTGGGCAGGTGGCCCTCTGCTTGTTTATATGTTCCCCTTTCAAGTCTTAACCCACTGAAGAGTCATTCTTTGTGTAGCCAGTGAGGTGTTTTTATGATGCTTTTATGATCTAATGACCCTATTACCTTTTGTGTTCAGTACTGCACTGGGATTAGACTTTCCTTCCTAAACAGCCTACTTTGATATGCAGTCCCTGCCTCTCTCTAGCTTACATCTTTGTGTTATTTTTAAACAATTATTAAAAGTGTACATCCTATAAAATTCAATTTTTGGTGTACAGTTCTATGAATTTTGACAAATGCGTAGAGTCAGGTCACCAATGCCACAGTACCAAAAATTTGCCAAGGGCTGCCCCTTGAGGGTATCCCCACCCCTATCCCTGATCTCTGGCAACCCCTGATCTTTGCCAATATTTCTGCCTTATCCAGAATGTCACATGCATGGAATCATAGTCTGCAGTCTTCTGATTCTGACTTCTTTCATTTCACAAACTGCACTGGAGATTTGTCCAATTTGTTGGATGTATCAGCACTGCCTTCTTATGTATGGATAAACCATGCCTAGTTTAAACGTTCACCTTTGGAAGGATATTTGAGCTGTTTCCAAGATTTGACAATTATGAATATAGATATTTTAAACATTTGTGTACAGGATTCTGTATGAACATGGATTTTTATTTCACTTTCAGTTCAGTCACTCAGTCATGTCTGACTCTTTGCAACCCCATGGAGTGCGGCACGCCAGGACTCCCTGTCCATCACCAACTCCCGGAGTTTACAAAAACTCATGTCCATTGAGT
>NW_011482213.1:0-135 GCF_000754665.1 Bison bison bison
GGGCTCTTGTATTTATTAAAGAAGTCTAAATTTCCCCTATGGTCTTTGTCTACTTGAAAAGTCTTAAAAGCCATTAAACTTTTTACTGAACATTTTCAGTGATGTGGAAAAGAAAACTAAGAGAATTTAATACCT
>NW_011482213.1:4334-5077 GCF_000754665.1 Bison bison bison
TGTCCGTCTCTTTGCAACTCCATCAACTGTAGCTCACCAGGCTCCTCTGTCCATGGAATTTTCAGGCAAGAATACTAGAGTGGGTTGGCATTTGCTATTCCAGGGGACCTCCCTGACCCAGGGATCAAACCTGGGTCTCCTGGGGTCTCCTGCATTGGCAGGCAGATTCTTTACTACTGTGCCACCTGGGAAGCCCTTACTAAGATGTTAATAGTGTCAGTTACTGGATGGTGGGATGTGAGATTCTTTTCTTTGTATTCTCTATTCTTCTACAATGAACCAATTGTGTATTCTCTCTATAATAATAAAACATCATTTAAAAAATGGATCATCAACCTAAAAAAAAAAAAAAAAGAAAGAAAAAGTCATCTAATCCTGCAATTTAAGTTCAGTTCAGTTCAGTGGCTCAGTCGTGTCCAACTCTTTGTGACCCCATGAACCACAGCACACCAGGCCTCCCTGTCCATAATCAACTCCTGGAGTCCACCCAAACCCATGTCCATCGAGTCGATGATGCCATCCAACCATCTTATCCTCTGTTGTCCCCTTCTCCTCCTGCCCTCAATCCTTCCCAGCATCGGGGTCTTTTCCAATGGATCAGTTCTTTGCATCAGGTGGCCAAAGTACTGGAGTTTCAGCTTCAACATCAGTCCTTCCAATGAACACCCAGGACAGATCTCCCTTAGAATGGACTGGTTGGATCTCCTTGCAGTCCAAGGGACTCTCAAGAGTCTTCTCCAACA
>NW_011482213.1:7932-8346 GCF_000754665.1 Bison bison bison
TCAGCCATTCTACAGTCATTTGGCACTTGAAGCAAATTGGAAAGATGTAAAAACTTGATAAATGAGTTCCTCATGAACTGAAAATCAAAGACAATAATCGTTTTGAAGTGTCATCTTCTCTTATTTATGCAACAAAAATAAACCATTTCTTGATCGATTTTGACATCAGAGGAAAAGTAGATTTCATATGACAACTAGTGATAAGCATCTCAGTGGTTGGACTGAGTAGCTCCAAAGTACTTCACAAAGCCAAACTTGCATGGAAAAAAAAAAAGTCATGGTCACTGTTTGATGGTCTGCTGCCCATCTGTTCCACCACAGTTTTCTATATCCCAGCAAAATCATTACATCTGAGAAGTATGTTCAGCAAATCGATGAGATGCACTGAAAACTGCAACACCTGCAGGCGACATT
>NW_011482213.1:8860-10263 GCF_000754665.1 Bison bison bison
AAGCTCCAGTATTTTAAGTACACTGTGCTCAGTATAGAGCTTCTTCCCCATAAGAGGGAGATGAATAGAAGAAGAAAATCCTCACTTCTCAGCCCTACTACCCAAAACCTTAGTCTCTGCAACAGGTAACTGGAGAGTAGGATGGGGAATGTTAATGACCTGTCCCTCCTGGGAAGGTATTGTAGTTCTCTAGCTGGTATCTGAGAGTGTAATCAAGTCCTGTTCTGGGTTATACACGCCTTGAGTGAGTTCTTGCTATACTGAGTTGAGAGGGAGTGGGTCATGTTTGAAATAACACAGACATTAGCTCTTCCTACTATGCTTTAGTAAGTTTTCTTTGAATTATTGTTTTTTTCATTTGCTGTTTGCCCTTAAGACCATTTCTCAAGGTTAAAAAAACAAAAAAGTCTACGTGCTTTGCACTAGCTTCACTGGGAAACAGGTCCATACTGCTGACAATGAAGCCTTAATAAGAGACTTTTTAATCTAAGAAGAGGCTGTGGCTCCCTTGGTGGTTTAGTCCTGCAATATAACCTTTGAAATTGTTCCTGAACATTTACTCTAGAGTCTAGTTATTCAACTTCCCCAGTAAGTATGTAAGTCATACCCTTTAGTAAGTCTTTTTTTTGCCTAAACGGGGTAAGTTGATTTCATTCTCTGTAGTTGAACTCTCACCAGTACACTTTAAGATAATCAGAGTATGTTTTTAATATAATGATTTAGGATGGTTGTTTCAAGTCTTAGTGCCACATTGACACACAGACATCTTAGCCTTTTGTTTGTACATACTTCTGCATCTATACATTCTCCTTTGCATAGCCAGGACACCTCAGAGAAATGATTATACTTCCTAAAATCATAGATAGAGGGGATGTTTCTGTATGAAAGCAAAAGGAAGGGTTTCTGTCTAAAATATTAAAGTTGGTGCCAAATAATTGAGGTTTTTGCATTGTGAAAATTTACTGTGTGATATTGGAATACATTCTTAAATAAATGTGGCTATGTTATACATCATTTTAATGTGCATTTCTCACTTTATGTTTTTCTGCTAATGACATTACTTGCAGTGTATATAATTTTTATTTTAGACTATGGAAATGATGTTAGACATAGAGCAAATTCGAGCAATTTTCTTATTCAAGTTCAAAACAGGTCATAAAGCAGCAGTGATAACTCACAACATCAACAGTGCATTTGGCCCAGGAATTGCTAATGAAAGTATAGTAGTGCAGTGGTGGTTCAAGAAGTTTTGCAAAGGAGACAAGAGCCTTGGAGATGAGGAGTGGTGGCATAATGGCCAACCATCAGAAATTGACAATGACCAACTGAGAGAATCATTGAAGCCGATCCTCTTACAACTATATGAGAAGTAGCTGAAGAACACAATTTCAAACATTCTACAG
>NW_011482213.1:12435-13530 GCF_000754665.1 Bison bison bison
TGAATTATGAATCTGAAAGTTGGTGGATAAATCATGATCAGGCTAGCTGACAGGCAGAGTTTTAATTACAACATATATAACAAGATTAGTGCTATAAACATGTCATTTTCCAATAAATGTAATAATTTTATCTCCTCTTGTTTTAGAAACAAGAAATTGAGGTTGACTTATTTGCCACTGATACTTTTTTTTTCAATAAACTCTTTTTATAGAGCAGTTTTAGATTCACAGAATAATTGAGCAGAAAGAACAGAGAGTTCTCAATCCTTCCCTGTGCCTACACATGCACAATCTCTCCCACTGTAAATATTTCACACCAGAGTGGTGCATTAGCTACAATCAATGAAACTATACTGACATGTTATTATCTTAATGTAAGTTCATAACTTACATTAAGATTCACTGTTGGTGTTGTACATTCTATGGGTTTTGGCAAATGTATAAGGACATGCATTCATCATTATAGTATCATACAAAACGTTAATATTTTCACTGACCTAAAAATGGAGAAACAGACATACAGAATAGAGTTAGGGACACAGGGAGAAGGCAAGAGAGGGTGAGATATATGGAAAGAGTAACATGGAAACTTATATTACCATATGTAAAATATGGGAATTTGCTGTATGGCTCAGGAAACTCAAACAGGGGCTCTGTATCAACCTAGAGGTGTGGGAAGGGGAAGGAGATGGGAGAGAGGTTCAAAATAGAGGGGATATATGTATATCTATGGATGATTCATGTTGAGGTTTGACAGAAAACAACAAAATTCTGTAAAACAATTATCCTTCAATAAAAAATATAAATTAAAAAATTAAATTATCTGCCTCTTCATCCTTTGAGTCTCCCTAATCCCTGACAACAAATGATTTTTTTTTTTTTTTACTCTCTCCATGCTTAGTCACTAAGTCGAGTCTCACTCTTTGCAGTCCCATGAACTATATAGTCCACCAGGCTCCTCTGTCCATAGGATTTCAAAGGCAAGGATATTGGAGTGGGTATCCATTTCCTTCTTCAGGGGATCTTTCCAACCCAGGGATTGAACCTGCATCTCCTGCATTGGCAGGTGGGTCCTTTACCACTGAGCCACCAGGG
>NW_011482213.1:13630-14583 GCF_000754665.1 Bison bison bison
GCAGGGGTAGAGTTGCCCCTATGGAGGCTTTCCTGCAATTTCTCAAGGACAGATGGTGGACTGGACTTGGCCATGAAAGATAAAGGTGCTCCATGTGCAGTGGTCGGCTCTTCTAGCCCCATGAGGACAAGGACTGCAACATGAGTTCCAGGTGATATCTGGTGTTGAGTTTTGCTTTGTACTGGGCATATAGCTTGCACCCTAGTAGTTTGTTTTTGTAGTCTCTACTGTTGTTTCAGGATGTGGATTCAAGTGGTGGCACTGTGCACTAGGAAGGTGCCACAGAAGGCATAATCTGTGGGACAAGAGACCCCAAAGGGGTGGAATGTGGGGAAGTTAACAAGATGGCACCAGTCAGTCTCTCTTGCTGCACCTTTCACACCCTACCCCATATTCTGTAAACAATGAGTTTGCATGATTGTGTAACAGCTGAGATCACCTACAGCAATGCACATGCATGTCACAAGGTACTCACTTGGTCACGGGCACCTTTTGTGCTGCAAGTATATGTAAGGTTCACCTGGATAAGCTCTGAGGGGTTATGTGCAGTTAAGTTATGTCTGCTGCTATGGCTCCTGAACCAGCCAGGAGAGAACAAACACATTGGCAGTTCCTACAGCTCTGTGCATTTTCTTCCAGCCTCTTAGCTCGTGCCTTGCCTATCATCTGTTCAGCAAACAGTGCACACAGTGAGACAAGGTGAAACAAGTGGCGTCACAAGCAGGATCACCAATAGAGTCGGGAAGATCCCTTGGAGAAGGGAATGGCAACCCACTCCAGTACTCTTGCCTGGGAAATCCCATGGACAGGG
The DNA here is from genome assembly GCF_000754665.1 of Bison bison bison. NCBI lineage: Eukaryota > Metazoa > Chordata > Mammalia > Artiodactyla > Bovidae > Bison > Bison bison. The sequence continues at coordinate 14,442 of NW_011482213.1, forward strand.
GAGCCTGGTAGGCTACAGTCCATAGTGGTCACAAAGAGTCAGACACGACTGAGTGACTAAGCACACACACACACACACACACACACACACACGATTAAACTGAATCTGAATTATTCTTGTTTTTGATTTCTGACTTCACCTC
>NW_011482213.1:17003-17335 GCF_000754665.1 Bison bison bison
CCATTTCAGCCCCAGAGACAGCATCTTCCACCAAACTGTGAGCAGGCTCCCAGTTGCTGTCCATGTCTTCCTGGGATCTTGGTTGGTTTACAATTGCCAGGAGTGTCATAGGCCAAGAGCAGCTCCTCAGAGAGGACACACAGCACACCTGAAATGGTGCTCTTGTGGTGCAACCGGGAAAGCAAGTGGCTGGGACAGGGGAGATGGTTAAGACACATGCCCTTCCTGGGACAGTGTATTTACCAAGCACCTGGTCACCTGAGTTGCTCAGGCCTGGGAGGGAACAAAACACACAGAACATCCAGGTCTGTGTCTCTGCAGAGTACCCAATA
>NW_011482213.1:17435-19183 GCF_000754665.1 Bison bison bison
TGGCTCAGCTGGTAAAGAATCTGCCTGCAATGAGGGAGGCCTAGGTTCAATCCTTGGGTTAGGAAGACCCCCTGGAGAAAGGAAAGACTACCCACTCCAGTATTCTGGTCTGGAGAATTCCATGGACTGTATAGTCCATAGAGTCGCAAAGAGTTGGACACGATTGAGCCACTTTCACTTTCAAATCTCTGGGAAGATTTGAATAATTACTTATAACTAATCCATTACTTCCAGAGCCCTGTTTCAGTGCTTGTTTAAAAAAGTGTGTTTCTAGGAAACAAAAGCCAAAATTAAAAAGGTAAAACAATTAAATGAAGCACAGGTGAGATGTCTTTACAAATATTTTCATGCTGATCTCTGGTTCATTTAAAGTTTGAAATGTGACATATTCCACTCCCCACAGCAGCGGATGAGGTGCTTTTCTGTTCACACTGAAACAGATATTCTTTATGGAATATGAACTAAACTCAGGTTGAAATTGAAATTCTGTCTTGACGTTTCTTGTTATTGCAGATGGTTTAAATGGTTTATCTGTGGATTAAAAGATTTTTAAGTAGTGAAAATAACCAGTTGGACCAAAACTTGTAAACTTTCACTTGGTAGGTAATTTGAGGCTTTAAATATAATTTAATTACATTTTAAATGTATGTATTTTTGTCTTGTCATTTAAAAAACATATTTTCATTGGTGTTCTCAATGTTTAATATTTTAGCCATTTCAATAGCTGTGTAGTGGGATGTCACTGTTTTGCTTTGCTTTTTTAAATTTTCAATTCTCTAATGATATATGGTGTTGAATATCCTTTCATATGTTTATCTAATGTGTATATCATCTTTGGCAAAATTTCTGTTAAGGTCTTTTGCACATAAACTTTCCCTCTGTGGCATGTCTTCTCAATCTTTTCGTATTGTCCTTCACAGATCAGAAATTTTTAATTTCAATGAAGTCCAGCTGATCAATTATTTATATAATGGATCTATCCTTTGCTGTTATATCTAAAAAGTCATCACCATGCCCAAGGTCATCTAGGTTTTTTCCTATGGTGTCTTATAGGAATTTTATAGCTTTGCATTTTGCATTTAGGTCTGTAAAGTCTTTTGAGTCATTTTTTGTGAAGTGTTTAAGGTCTATATCTAGATACTTTTACTGCGGGGTTTTGGGGAAGCATATGGATCATATCAATGCTAATTTTTCCAGCACAATTTTTTGAAAAGGCTGTCTTTCCTTTGTTGTACTTCTTTTGCTCATTTGTCAAAAATTAGCTGACTACATTTACATGGATCTATTCTGGGCTCTCTATTCTGTTATATTAACATATTTGTCTATTTATTCATCAATACCACATTGTCCTGATAAGTCTTGAAGTCAGGTACCATCAGTCCTCTGAGTTTCTTATCTTTCTTCAGTACTGAACTGACTATTCTGAGTCTTTTCATCTCTGTATGAAGTTTAGCATCAGTTTGTCAATATGCACTAAATAACTTGCTGGGATTTTTCATTAATTTAGTTCAAAATATTTTCAAATTTTAGATATGTGCTTTGACCCATGTGTCATTTAGAAGTGTGTTGTTTAATCTCCAAGTATTTGGGTTTTTTTCAGCTCTCTTTATGTTAATTTCACTGTGGTCTGAGAGAATGCATTTATATGATTTCTATTATTTTAAATTCTGTAGGGTTTGTTTTGTGGCTCAGAATGTGGTCCATCTTGATGAATGCTCCATAATGGTTTGAAAAGAACATAGCGTGCT
>NW_011482213.1:19283-19660 GCF_000754665.1 Bison bison bison
ACCAGTGAGTGGGGACTGGGCAGGGAGGCATGGGCTGCATCATCGGTTCTTAGGGTGAGGACTGGGCCTGAATGCCCTGAGGACAATCTGAGGGAGCTAATGCAAGACAAAAATCCAAACTGTGGGGTCTCCAGAGGGACAAAAAAAAAAAATCTTTCCTGAAAAAGGCTCTAATGCATCACAGTGGCCCTTGGCATGATCACAGAACAAAAGATTGAGCACATACCAAAGAATACCAAAGGAGAGCTAGTCGGCTACTGTATAGGCCCCTCCTGATGGAAATAGAGAGGCAGACATGTGATAGCCAGAGCTGGAAGACAAGGAGGTGCTGTAATTTCAGCCCCAGAGACAGCATCTTCCACCAAACTGTGAGCAGG
>NW_011482214.1:0-1078 GCF_000754665.1 Bison bison bison
CCTTCCTGGTACAGGCCCCCCACCTAAATTCTTTTAGGCAGTTAAGGGAGAGGTAGAAAGCTTTTCATGAGTCTGCTAGTTCTCAACTCCCATCTGTTCAAAACAATTCCCATACCAAAGTGGGACATCTGGGGATAACTTATTATGTTCCTTCTCATTGCCTCAGTTCAAGTTGTGTTCTTGCCCACTTCTGCCTATAAACATCTCTTGCCCTGGATACCTCTTCAGAGCTCCTTTATCTGTGCTAGACTGAATGCTGACTAACTGATGAATTGCTGAAAGCCAGTAAAATCTTCCCAGGTGGCAATAATGGTAAAGAACACACCTGCCAATGCAGGAGACACAGCTTTGATCCCTGGGTTGGGATGATCCCCTGGAGGAGGGCATGGCAACCCACTCCAATATTCTTGCCTGGAGAAGTCCATGGACAAAGGATCCCCGTAGGCTATGGTTCATAGGGTCACAAAGAGTCAGACAAGATTGACGTGACTTAGCATAGCAGTAAGGACTTTAAAATGTACTCAGCTGAATTGTGTTGTTGCTTTATTTTTTAAACATAGAAATATTTATTTAGTAAAGTATGATCCATACATTGTTCTTCTTTTTAAATTTTAATTTATTTTTAATTGGAGGATACTTACTATACAATATTGTGATGGTTTTTGCCATACATCAATAGGAATCAGCCATAGGTGTACACATGACCCCTCTCTCTTAAACCTCCCTGCCACCTCCCTCCCCATCCCACCCCTCTAGGTTGTGACAGGGCACTGATTTTGGGTTCTCTGTGCCATACAGCAAATTCCTACTGGCTACTTTGTTCTTTAATGGCACTTCATAGAGGCTGTTATGAAGTGAAGGGTAATAGAATAAGCCATGCTAAAATATGCCTCTTTTGCATAGTGATTATTTGGAAAACCTGCAGACAGGAGAAAATCTGAAAACAGAGAAAAGTTCTCCATTTGTAAGGGAAATCTACATTTATAAACAAAATTTACATTAGAAAGAGGGACTGTACCAGAAAGAGAGCTATTACCAGGGATAACTTTCACACCCATGAGACCCATATGCACGGCAG
>NW_011482214.1:3830-6879 GCF_000754665.1 Bison bison bison
TGTGTGTGTGTGTGTGTGTGTGTGTGTATATATATATATATATATATATTTACACAATGGAATATTAGTCAGGCATAAAAAGAATGAAAGTGAAAGTCACTCAGTCATGCCGGACTCTTTGTGACCCCATGGACTTAGTCCATGGAATTCTAGGCCAGAATACTGGAGGGGGTAGCCTTTCCCTTCTCCAGGGGATCTTCCCAACCCAGGGATCAAACCCAGGTCTCCCACATTGCAGGCAGATTCTTTACCAGCTGAGCCACAAGGGAAGCCCAAGAATACTGGAGTAGGTAGCCTATCCCTTCTCCAGCAGATCGTCTTGACCCAGGAATCGAACCAGGGTCTCCTGCATCACAGGTGGATTCTCTACCAACTGAGCTATGAGGGAAGCCCTAAAAAGAATGAAATAATGCCCTTTGCAGCATACATGCGTGGAAATAGAGATTATCGTCCTATTATCATTACTAGTGAAGTAAGTGAGAAAGAGGAAGACAAATACAATGAACATATTTATGAAACAGAAACAGACTCATAGACATAGAGAATAAACTTGTATTCTCCAAAGCAGGGATAGGGAGGGAAGGATTGGGAGTTTGAGATTAGTAGATAAAAACTATTATATATACAATGGATAAGCAACAATTTTCTACTATATATCACAGGCAACTATATTCAATATCCTGTGATAAACCATAATGGAAAAGAATATGGAATATACATATATATGCATATATGAGTCACTTTGCTGTATAGGAGAAATTAATACAGCACTGTAAATCAACTATACTTCAATAACATTTTCTAAAATTTAACAAAAGACAGACATCTTTGACAAATACTTGTTTTCTGGAATTCTTTTTTTAAAGATTTTTTTAATAGTCCCCCAGTAACTGTTTATTAGAATGTGAATATATTCCAGATCAATAACTTTAAAAAAAAATTAAGTTACAGAGCATGCATAAAATACAAAGTATAAATTTACGAGAAGATAGTAGTATCTTCATAACCAATACACCAAAATAATAAAACGGCTACAGAGGAAAACTAAATCGACAGCAATGCCTTTTGTGTGCCCCTCAAGTCATGAGCACCGCAAAAGACAGAAGATTAACTATGAAACATAGCAATCTAGGCAAGCCCACACACATGTATATTTTGGGGATATTCCACCATCCTGAACAGTATCAATTTAGTTGACACAACTTTCAGACACTTCAGAGTTAAGTGCTTAATATTATCCACAAAAAAATAAAACTAAATATTAGTGTGCACATTTCAGAATGAGAAATGAGCTGCTCCACTGATTTCAATAATGTAGTGGAAGAAAACTTTCAGGTTTGTACAATGCCTAAATGCATTCTGTTTAAACTCAAGGTACTATTTCATCTTACGTACTAAAAGAATACATGCCCTTAAGTGGTACCACTTGAGCAGAAATTAACCTCTCTTGTATTCTTTAGACATACTGAAACCAGATATTTAACTGGACTATATTCCATAATATACTACAAAACTCAAAAATCAGCATTGTTAAAATAATTATCCATGCCTGCTGGTGGCTATGGTGATAAAACTAGGTTGCATTTACTGGAAGGTTTTAAGACAAAATTAACACTTTGCCATCAGAGACTAAGCGCATTAAACCAGTTATTGCCTGAGCAATAAAATTATACTGCTGGGAAATTAGATAAGTTAAATGACTTGGGCTGCCTGATTACTGTAACAGAGGCACCTCAGGCGGAATTCCACCATTCTCTCCAGTTCCCAGCTACTACTGAAATCATCACAGTCTTTTGTGTTGATTAAGATAATTCTTCTACAGAAAAAAGTGTTTGCCCCTCTATAATTAACTTTGATGTTTACAAAAATTAAAAAACAAAATTTACTAAACTACATAACCCTATTAAGGCATTTTAGAAATTGACTTCCAGAATTATGGAAAATTTATAGGCTCTCAAAATTCTGCTTTGTTTATAGGGCAATTCTTAGATTTATGGAAATATGCTCTGCACTGAGAGGAGAGTATGTTAATTATAAGCTGCTCTGTGACGAAATGATAGCTTATTTCTACAGTCTTCTTAATTTGATTTAATCAAGACCAATAGGTCTGAACTTCAAGGGATCAAGTTCTTTTATGTCCTACAGTGACAGCTTCCATGATGAAAAGTAAACAATAATTGAGGAATCCAAACATTCAGCTTATTAAACTAAGGCTAGTGAAGCCATAGCATGAAAAAAAGCTGCAGTCATTTGGAACAAATGGATGTTTTTATAAAGCTAAAATCAAAAGGCTTAAGACATGGAAAAATTCATAAGTATGAGGAAGTAATAACCACAAAAATGACCACAAGAATTACAAATATATTTAAATCTCAGACCTGGGAATTGGACTATACACAGCCTTCTAGGGGAGAAGAGAAACGCCTTATATGTTCTGACAGCACTGCACCTTTGGCTTGTTTTCAGTGGTTGGTGGAACATGAATAGGAACCACATTGTTGCCTGGAGACATGTCATTTTCACGTCTGTCTGACATTTGCTTCTGAGAAACAATGCGGTATATCTCTGTCTAGATTGTCTGAAAACCAGCTTCCACATTTGTAGGGTCTAGAGCAGATGTCTCGATGAATGACAAATGGTTTTCTTCTGCAAAAGCTCTTGATTCATCTGCAGGAACTGCCGTGAGATGGTGCAAATCACTCTTATTGCCCACAGGCATGATAACAACATTACTATCAGCATGATCTCTCAGTTCTTTTAGCCATCGCTCTACATTTTCATATGTGAGATGTTTAGCAATGTCATAAACCAATAAGGCATGTACAGCTCCACAATAGTATGCTGATGTTCTACTGTGGTATGGTTCTTGCCCTGGCAAGTCCTGTATCTGTACCTTTATTGTTTTCCCATCAACCTGGATGCTTCTTGTTGCAAACTCTACTCCAATGGTGCTCTTGCTTTCAAGACTAAGCTCATTTTGAGCAAATCGAGACAGGAGATTACTCTTTCCAACACCAGAATCTCCAATAAGGACAACTTTGAAGAGGTA
>NW_011482214.1:8370-11816 GCF_000754665.1 Bison bison bison
TATTTTTGGAAGGTAGGGTGGAGCGTGGGGGCTTCCTTGGTGGCTCAGTGGTAACAAATCCACCTGCCTATGCAGGAGACACAGGTTTGATCCCTGGTCTGGGAATATTCCACATACCTAGGAACAACTAAGCCCATGTGTCACAACTATTGAGTCTATACTCCAGAGCTTGGGAACCACAACTACCCAGCCCATGCACTGCAACCACTGAAGCCCATAAGCTCTAGAGCTCATGCTCTGCAACAACAGAAGCCACTTCAATGAGAAGTCCACACACTGCAACTAGAGAGAAGCCCTCTGCAGAAAAGCCCATGCGGCAATGAAGACCCAATACAGCCAAAAATAAAATAAATAAATAAAAATTTAAAAAATACATTTGGAAGGAAATTTCAACTAAGAAATAAATCCCATAAACTTGACTTGAAGGAAATACAGTAAAATGTTAACCAAAGTTAAAAAAGAGTCAATTAAATTAGAAAGTAACAGTTATAGTAGTTTTATTTTATGTGATATCCTACTTTACAGTTTCAATGTAGGATACCTGATGTTTATATTCTGCTTTTATATTTTTATATTATAGAAATTACAAATAAAAAAGTTTATTTTTTCAATGAAAATCACATTATAAAAATGATTACTGAATATAAACAAATGAAAGTATATCAAAGGATATTAGGCACTGTATTAGTCAACTCAGGCTATCATAAGAGAATACCACAGGCTGGGTCTCTTGCACAATAGAAATTCATTTTCTCACAATTCTAGAGGCAAGAATTCCAAGAATAAGCAAGGTGCCAACCAATTCTGTTTCTGGTGAGACCCTTCTTCCTTAGGAGACAGCTTCGGGTCCCACCTTTATGACACCATTAACCATAATTACATTAAAAAGGCCCTATCTCCAAACAGTCACATTGGGGGTTAGGGTTTCAACAAGTGTGAATTTTGGGGAGACATGATTAATTCCATAACAGACACAAAAGACCTTAAGCATATTATTTCAAATATAACATATAAATTTATTATAAAATATAACACTCACTTACATGATATTTTAAAAAAAAATAGAAGACATACTATATTATTGTGGTCTGAAGTATGTGCTTCCAAAAGTCATATGTTAAAACCCTAACCCTCAGTGTTTCAGAATGTTGACTGCATTGGGAGTTAAGGCCTTTAAAGAGGTAATTAAGGTAAAAGGAAGCCCTCAGACTGGGCCCTAATACAATCCGACTGGTGTCCTTATAAGAATATGGAGTTTAGACACACAGAGAGACACCAGGGACTTGTGCACACAGAGAAAAGACCATGTGGATACAGAGAGCAGGAGTCTGTCTGCAAGCCAAGCCAGAGGCCTCAGAAGAGAATCAATTTGCAGACACCTTGATCTTGTACTTCAAGGTTCCAACACTGTGAGAAAACAAATTTCTATTGTTAAAGGCTTCTAGTCTGTGGTATTTTGTTATGGCTTCTCTAGCAGACTAACAGATATTATGGAATAAGAGCCTTAAAAGTTATTTTTAAGACATTATGGTTTAACATTATACACAGTGTTCAAAGTACAGCAGTCATAGTATTATATACCCTACCTTTCTCCAACTTGACCCTTTCTTACTGGTTATACTTCTTTTAGAATGCAAACTCATTACCTTTTCTCCTTTTAGTCCTAATTTTTATATTTCACAAAAGTTTCCATATCGTTTTATGACTGTCCTGAGATCCAATTTCAAGGTTTTATTTCTTTCACTACATAAGTTCAAAAAGCAAATCTCTGTGAGAGACAATATTAATAAATAAATATTTAAGGAACTTTGGATCTATTCCATGTTATCAATGACCCTGGGTGTTAGAGATGCCAGATGAATCAGAGATGCTTCCTGTCCTCAGCATGCTTACATATTAATGGGATACACAGATTCATGAGTAAGTCTGTGGTGTTCAAAGTAATTTATACAGTCACACACAAATGTGCTGTTTTCCTTAACTGACAGCATCTTTCTCATTCTCTCACCCAGACTGGTTGTAGAGGAACAGGGTGGAATGCAGTCTTGGATCTTCACATATCTTAGTCTCTTCTACCCTGAACGGTCTCTTTACAGCAACTCTGTTCTTTGGGATAAACAGTCAAAATTTCAGACCTTCCCATCCCCTCAACAAGATGGCATCATGGAAGAGCAAATAAAGCTTCAATTTCAGGTTGCCTCACTTTTGTGAGTTTCTTCTAAAGCTATGTATATAATTTTTGTAATTTGAATTTGATATTATTTTATAAAGGAAGGATCTCCACATTGTGTAAGGCCTCTCAGAATGTGGGTCAGCCCTGAAGTGGGCTTCCATGAGGTAGGGGAGAGGGACTCTTGTACCTGCATGCATGTGGCATTACTTTTCTGGATCCTCAGTCTCTTTGGCAATGGCCTCTCCCTCTCCACCTGGCCATCTGCTGCTGAGGCCTGAGGTGGGGATCTTGAACCTCTCCTCTTAATCCCACCCAGAACCAAAAGGGTGTCTCATAACTGCCCCAGTCACTTCCCAGTTGTCACATGTTTTTCATTAATACTGTGGCTGCAGAAACAGCCATCTCCTGCTCTTCCGCCTGTTCAGTGGAGTCCCTCTGATTCAGTCAGCCTCCATAACAGATTGCCTGGGTTTTAACTCAGTCACCTTTAGTGACTTTGAAATTCCTATATCCCTTTCAAGCGACAAGAAACTTAAGCCAGTTTTGGTTACTGACATGATAGCGAGAGCCTAAGACACAAAGAAAAAATATTTTGTCCGGTACCATCTAATTTTTTAGACTATAGTATTGCTAGGGACTGAAAAATTCTTATCTGGAAATTAAAAAAAAAACAAAAAAACTGAACACCAAATCTTTCATTTGCATTCCTATTGTAAGTTTCCTTTTCTTACCCTCCACCCCCATCTCTGCCAAAGAAGGTGAATGAACATCTCTGGCCAACTATGGAGTAGATTCCATATACAAAGTAGCAACATAGAAAAACACAATATTATATTTCAAAATATATTATTTATTTCATAAAGCCCATAAATAGTTACAAGTAACAAATGGTAACTTAGTGGTAGTTAGTAATTTAGTGGTTACAGGAGCATAGAAGTTGGAGTAGTAACACTGCCTATGGATGGGGAGAGTTCCAGTGGACCAAGATACTGCAATATAGGCAGAGGAAGTGTTATAAATTCACCAACATTCCCCTGATACTTTTAATGAAAGCCACCTGTCATTTAATCTTTGCAGAGGAACATAGACATTATGCTGACAAGTATTTTTCTGGTATTTTCTATCAGTCATTTATGGAACCTTTCATATGCTTACCTTTTTGAATATTAAAACACTTTAATATGCAGACTAAAAGTTCACAGTATCCAGAATTTGAGATTATACTAACAGTAGTCTGAGGAATACATTTATTGATTTCATCCTTTTTTTTAGT
>NW_011482215.1:0-655 GCF_000754665.1 Bison bison bison
GGTTGGGAAGATCCCGCAGAGAAGGGCATGGCAACCCACTCCAGTATTCTTGCCTGGAGAATCCCAGGGACAGAGGAGCCTGGCAGGCTACAGTCCATGGGGTCACAAGAGTTGGGCACGAATTAACCACTAAAGCACAATGTTAGCACACACACAAAATTATGGTGAAGTGGACCTCTACCATGCTGATGGTGGGAATGGAAATTGATCCTTGTAAATTGAGGGCAATTTGGCATCGTGTGGGAAAACCTATACAAGTGAGCATTCATATCTTTGAAGCCACTAATTCTAGAAATCTGAACTTCCCGTACTGACGAAAAGAATTGTAAGAGGAGAATGAGTTATCCATAGAGTGTTCAGTTTGGCCTATGTTATAGCACCCAATTTGAAGCAAAGCAAATCATCGATAACAGAAGGGTAATTAATTACATCACAGTACTCTCAACAGAATAATTTGCAGCCATTGAAATGCAGCAGTGATGGAGACCATGTAGCTGCATGAAAATGTTTATGAGTTATAGACTCACTACATTTCTGACCACGAAAAGCATGCTTCTGCATGTGGACCAACTTGGAAGGGAAACAAGATCATAACTGTAATTGGGGGTGAAATAACACCCATAACTTCACCCCCAATTACAGTTATATATATATA
>NW_011482215.1:4124-5507 GCF_000754665.1 Bison bison bison
TCTATTTGCCATGAAGTGATGGGACTGGGTGCCATGATCTTAGTTTTCTGAATGTTGAGTTTTAAGCCAACTTTTTCACTCTCCTCTTTGACGTTCATCAACAGGGTCTGTAGTTCTTCTTCACTTTCTGCCCTAAGGGTGGTGTCATCTGTGTATCTGAGGTTATTTATATCTCTCCCACAATCTTGATTCCAGTTTGTGTGACTCAGTTATACATATATATTCTCTTCCATATTCTTTGCCATTATGGTTTACAGTTTATCACATGATGTTGAATATAGTTCCCTGTACTATGCTTATTCCTTCTTTTTAAAAAAATTTCTTTTTTTCACTTATGTTCCTCGGTAACCATAGGAGAGGTGCTGCAGATGGGAGCTGTTTTTTAATGAATAGGTCTGAGGAAGTGTTGGCATTAATGTGCTCCTTTCCCCATCATCACAGCTACAGATGCCTGTCACTTCTCTACCTGAGGATGTTCAAACTGAAGAAGGACCATGCCATGAAGTACTCCAGATCACTGATGGAATATTTTAAGGTAATCTGTACTTTGTGTAATTTATAGGTCCTGGGTGATTAAATCACTAATGAGACATGGCAGGCATGTTATGAAATGTCACGGTTGTCACAGCTGAAGGCTGAACTTTCTGCATCCTGGCTGGCCATGGCCGTCTCACCTCTCCTTTGGAGCTCAGCAGAGAGCTTGGGTTTGATCCAGTTCCAGGGAGAGAAGGTACCATAGTTCAATCCCCTGATGATGCTCTGGAGTGAACAAGTGGGCCTGGGCGCCTTCCTGGGTCTAGTCAGGATGGTGATCCCTTCTGCCTGCACTGTGGACTGCCTGCAGAACATGGCTCATGTTACATGACATGCCAGCCTAGAAATTTCTCAGCAGTGAGAGCAGTCACCACAGCCACCCTAGGCTCTGAGGGCACAGCCACACCCCCAGGGGCCCTTTGGCCATGGGGAGTGTTGAAGATAGTGGTTGCAGTTGAAGACAACTGATAACTTTGGCTGTCAAAATAAACCAACAATAAATAAACAAACTCATCCACTCAGGGAGCTGGTGTTTTTGATTTGCAAGAAAAATGAAATATTTGAACCACAAGATGCAATGCCAAGACATGGGAACAAGCCCAGATAAAAACGGCAAGCCTGGAGCTGGGCCTGGCAACCATGTCGAGTGTCATTGGCTGAGGCTCCGTGGACCTTCTGCTGCTTCCTTCCACCCGTCATTGCTGATCATGTGTTAGAGTTGAGGGCTCAAGGTTGCTATTGGGCAGGTCTTGAAAGAAAAGGATAATTTTATTTATTTAGTCATATTATTTTTTGCCAAGTGCGTCAGCTGACATGGCTCAGTTGCATCAAAGCAGTTGTTTGAAATGA
>NW_011482215.1:5607-6057 GCF_000754665.1 Bison bison bison
TCCATCTTTTGTGAACTCTCTTTTTCTTTTTTTAAAAATGTTACTGAAATATAATTGATATACACTGGTGTGTTAATTTCTAGTGTACAGCAAAGTGACAGTTCAGTACAGTTCAGAAGCTCAGTTGTGTCCGACTCTTTGTGACCCCATGGACTGCAGCATGCCAGGTTTCCTTGTCCAACACCAACTCCCAGAGCTTGTTCAAACTCATGTCCATCGAGTTGGTGATGCCATCCAACCATCTCATCCTCTGTCGTCCCCTTCTCGTCCTGCCTTCAATCTTTCCCACCATCAGGGTCTTTTCTAAGGAGTCAGTTCTTCAGATCAGGTGGCCAAAGTTTTGGAGTTTCAACTTCAGCATCAGTCCTTCCAATGAATATTCAGGACTGATTTCCTTTAGGATTGACAAGTTTGATCTCCTTGCAGTCCAAGGGACCCTCAAGAGTCTTC
>NW_011482215.1:7832-8674 GCF_000754665.1 Bison bison bison
AATGACATCGGAGCCTCTTCTGAAGAGAGGTTCCTTTTCAGAGGGCAATTCAGAATCCTAGTTCTGTCTCAGCCCTGAACTAGCTATGTGCCCACACTTACCTGAGCATTCGTTTCTCCTGAGTCCAATACCTCTCTGACTACTGCAAGCCCACTTTCCACCAGTAGATGTATTCTTTTGAAAAGAGCTGCTTTTCCCCCCATTTTTCACCACTTCAAAATTCTTATGTCTCTGATCAAAACACTTTCTTGAACAGTGAAATAGTCTCCTTTGCCGCTTTATAAATATCTACAAAGCACACTCCCAAAGGAGTGAAACTGTGAACTCTAAGATCATAAAAAACATCCAGAATGAGGGAACAGATCCATTAAAAACTATGCGCCAACTCAATTACTCTATTGAAAGGAAGTACCGTTTAAATTGTTGAATTAGGTCTCTCTCTTATATTGACGGACAAAAGCGAGACCACAGGCCCAGAGAAAGCTGTTTTCTCTGAACACGGAGTAAAGCAAGGGCAAATTCAGGTAAGCACCCATTCAAGAATCACTGGGAAAAAGTTTTTTAATTCTGCAGAAAGAACTCAAACACATTCTAAGCTTGTGAAGTCACATTAAAAGCCTCCTGAAATGATTTTTTAAAGCAGCTTCTATCTGAAGAAAGCACACTCCTTTTGGTAGGTCAGAGAGCTTTTGAATGAGGCAACTCAAAACGGTTGCCCAGGGGTTACAGCCCATTCATTCAGCACATACTTTGGGTGCATTTCCCTATGAGAGGCTGGGGATGCACTGAATGCCATAGGCTCCGTGTACTCCAGAAGCACGTGGTCCAGTGGCAGGGGGGGG
>NW_011482215.1:8774-9768 GCF_000754665.1 Bison bison bison
ATATAAGATCTTTCATCAAGTGACTTTCACGGTCCTGATTGGAGCCCACTAATTATCCTAACCAGCTATTTTCATCGAGTGTGCATCGTGGTGTGCTGACGTGCACATACATCCCAGCTCTGCTAACGAAACAGGAGGCATCCCAAAATGCTGCAATCAATATTAATGTACTCTAAATCACACTTCCATCTGTTTCTGAATTAATAAAACACAAAATAGATGTCCTCATTTCCCTCTCTGTTTCTCTCTTTTAGCAAAATGCTTCAAAAGTCGCTCAGATACCATCTCCATGGGTAGGCAATGGAAAGTAAGTATCTTCTGAAAATTGCTTTTTCATGAAAATTAGTGATTGAATAGACCCCAAATATTTGGTATTGACAAGCCAGGCACAAAGTTTAATTCTGAGATTATAGTAATTTGGGTGCACACAGAATTCTAGTCAGGTTTCTGCTAATGGTAGGACAGAAAATTTTAACATGATGTGATTCCAAATTTCTTTCACTATTTGATCTTTAAGCCAAATGACGGCCATAAAAATATCAGTTAATGAGATGGCAAGCACCATGCCATTTCGGGGAGGCAGGGTAGAGTTACCTCCACTGAAGTGATTTTTCAATGATTCACTCAGTAATGAAAGACCAATGAAATATTCATTGATATATGGTAAGTGCTTTAATAAAACCGAAGGCATAATAGTGCTGAAAATGTGAAGGCACTTCGTCAGCCAATTATCTGAGCCTTCATGATGATTTTTATATTAATACTAAAATACTCTGCCCTAAAATATAAAAGCATCTACTATACTGCCGGCCTGAGGCTCAATGAACTCACCCACTCCACAGCTGTCCTTAGAGCCGTATCTGCTTGGAGGAGCTGAGGCCTCCAGCAGCAGGGTGGGAGCTGGTAAACCAGTTGACCCAGGCCCAAGGCTGCCCTCAGTTCCAAGGATAAAAGTTAAGAAAGCCCTTTCTCTCTGCAATGAAAGGCCAGACCC
>NW_011482215.1:9868-10776 GCF_000754665.1 Bison bison bison
GGACAGATCTGAACAAAGTTCTGTGGACACCCAAGAAAAAAAGATCTTGGGCCTCCCTGGGTGGCCAAGGAGGGCTTCTTTGCCTGCTAGCAGCACTATAGCTTGCATCCCCCAGTGGATGAGGATGGTTGGCCCCACACCAGACCTCTCATGATCCTTCCAGAAGAAGCCTCCCCTGACCCTGACTGTGAAGACAGTGCAACGAATAAGTTGGAAGAAGAAGAAAAACCTACTCGAGATAGAGCAAGGGTCAGCAAATTTTTGCTGCAGAGAGCCAGATAATACACATTTGGGGCTTTGCCAGTCCAGAAAAAAACTGAGGTTGTTACGTAAAAAGAATATGAGATAAAACAAGTTTCCACAAAAATCTTACTGATGAAATTCAGAATATAATAGCAGTTTTAGAATACAAGTTTGTTAAGGAGAAGAAAGGAATTTTGGAAAAATAGAATTTTGTGTTCTTGGGGTTCAAATGTAGCGTTCTCATTCATCAAATTGATTGCATATGTTCATCTTTTCAAAACATTTGTAGCTCACAGGCCATGCAGAAACAGGGGGTGCACCAGTGCTTTCAGTCCCAATAGAGAGTCATGGTAACCACATCGTGGAGACGCTAAAAAAGGGAGGCGCAGCAGTCCCAGATGTCAGGCAGAGAGAATAAAAAAGAAGGCTATGGAAGGAGGAAAGAACAAGGCCATTTGAGGCCTTTAGAAGAGCTGTTTCTGTACACTGGAGGCCTTGGGTGCTATATCGAAAGGGTCTGAAGAGAAGAGATATCTCCCCTTGTTGGGGACATTGGCCAATAAAAGGACTGCAAAGAGTTTTGGTTGTCACTGGAGGGAACATTTCTATCAAGCAAAACTTCTCCCCAAGCTTAGGGAGGGCTATGCCTGTGCAAACATGGGAAG
>NW_011482215.1:10876-11785 GCF_000754665.1 Bison bison bison
GCCTGGGGAGAGTAGTAGGAACAAGCCAACATGGACTCAAGGGTGAGCTCGAGGTGGACACCCACATCAAGGGAAACCTAGTAGAGGGAAGGTAGGACTTGGAGGTAAGTTAGCGGAATGGAAGGAAAATGGACTTTGCAGGAAAACAGACCTTTCAAATCGCAGCTCTTTGGCCATCTGCTGTGTGGCTCTCAAAAAAGGAAGTGATCTTTTCTGAGCCCTCTTGTCATCTGTGAAACAGTGACAGCAGAAACTCACCCACAGAGTTGTCATGAGGCTTAGAGATAATAATCAGTGAAGCCCAGAGCACCATGCTTGGTGCACAGCAACTTTAACAAATAG
This sequence comes from Bison bison bison, assembly GCF_000754665.1. Classification (NCBI taxonomy): domain Eukaryota; kingdom Metazoa; phylum Chordata; class Mammalia; order Artiodactyla; family Bovidae; genus Bison; species Bison bison. The sequence continues at coordinate 11,219 of NW_011482215.1, forward strand.
CAGTTGTTGCCACTGCCATGCTTTGTTATCATTATTACCTTTTTAAGTTGGGAGACATAAGTGATCTTCCCCCTACAACTCCCACAGCTCTTGGTCTACACGTCACTTTTGGCACTTATCCTAGTTTGCCAGAAATTAATGGATTCTTCTCCCCATTAGACTCTTTGCTCTTTTCAATAAGGAATTGCTCATTCTTTAATTCATCAAAGATTTATTGCCTGCCTACTGTGTATGAGACACTCTGCCAGGCATTTTACCAAAGTATTTATCCCCTATCCGTGTGCTGCTCTACATTATTTTTCTTCCCTCTCCAGAGCACCTCATACGTAGTGGATACCATATAATAACAGAGAGATCACTGGAAGGCACTCCATTCACTTATCTCACTGGTATTAAGTACATGTTATGTATACCAGGCACTGTTCTATATGCTGGGAATGGCACTGGATGAAATAGACAATTCCTGTCTATTTCACATTCTTTCAGAAGAAAAAGACAGTAGAAAAAGAATGCATATGCTAAATGATAAATGTCTTAGAGGAAATTAAAACAAGGAAGGGGAAGAGA
>NW_011482215.1:12326-13215 GCF_000754665.1 Bison bison bison
GCACACTAAGAGGAGTACTGCAACAGCCCTTCCAGCCAGAGGAGCACTGTCTTAGGCAGGCTTTGACTGGTGGATTTCACGTGTATGATGTGGTGTTCTGGGAGTTCAGGCATTCTCCACACCAGATCAGCTCACAGAGCCTCATGTCAGGTCAGTCATGACCAAAGGCAAACCATGCCCTCATTCTCCTCGCCTCCACCACTGATTATTTAAAAGAAAGCACCAAGTGGAAAGGAAAGAAAGCCCCTCACCAGCTCCTCAATGTTATAAACTGAAAAGGCCTTTTCAGGAAATATGAGGTAAACAGAGGTGATGTGTTTCCCCTTGAGATTTCTGGGCATAGTTGGAAATCATTGAATCTAGCCTTTTCTTGCAGTCCATGAAGGCTCCAGCAAGGGGAGGGGCTCAGGAGCCCCAGGCTGGAGTCTCAGTCCCTGGGATTCCAGAACTTTTCAAGCACCACATGGTCCCCGTCTCAATGTTTGTGATCTTCTCTAGAGATTATAAATGAGGACATTTTCCTTTCTTGCTGTAAACTGACATTTAAGGATTATTGAGCACCACTGGGGTGGGGACAGGGGAGAGACTGCTGCTGCTGCTAAGTCGCTTCAGTTGTGTCCGACTCTGTGCAACCCCATAGACAGCAGCCCACCAGGCTCCCCCGTCCCTGGGATTCTCTAGGCAAGAACACTGGAGTGGGTTGCCATTTCCTTCTCCAATGCATGAAAGTGAAGTCGCTCAGTCGTGTCCGAGTCTTTGAGACCCCATGGACTGCAGCCTACCAGGCTTCTCCAGACAGGGATTTTCCAGGCAAGAGTACTGGAGTGGGGTGCCATTGCCTTCTCTGAGGAGAGAGACTAGATAATAGCATTTCCAACCTGCCATGAAA
>NW_011482215.1:13315-14913 GCF_000754665.1 Bison bison bison
CCTTCACACCCTCTTACATCACACAAGTGCAGAGCAATTGTGGGGATTCACTTTAACCCTCATACTAGAATATACCAGAAGATATACTCTGTTTGTAGAAGTGGACCAAAGCTGTCATGATGGACAGCCTGTGTGAATCTCAGGTGACCATATCAGTTCAATTGCTCCCAGATTGAGTCATCCCCACTTCAGCATTTTGGTACATGGGGGTAGCTGTTCCCCCAAATCTTCTATGGGTGCCTGTCAGGGTGCACATGTATTCTAGGAGCAGGTTGGCTCTGAGGAATACAGCCACCCTGGAATGTAGTTGGCAACAAGTGGCTGGTAAAGTGGAGGGAGAGTGAGAGAAGGTTCCTGATGATGGGAGTAGTGTGTTTGGAGGAAGAAGGAGTCCCAGAAACAGCTTTCTCCCATTTCTGTTACTCCCCCAAATGATCAATCATAATAAAGTGTGCATTTTACTGGACATTCAAAGCCAGGTTTGAAAGAAGATGGGGAGAGCAGAGATGTATATTGACCTGGCTGGTAGGCACAGGCAGCAACCCAGCCTTTGGGACTGTCCATGACCTAAGTCCTCGCCCTCCATGCAAAGTGCAGCCAGCAGGTGACTTCTTGTTACTGATATTAAAGAATTAAACAAAAATCTATCTCCAAACAATGATACTGCCCAAAGTAGGAATTCCCAAGACATTTCTTTATAACCCAGTCTGCAGGTGAACTGTCAGCAATTAACAGCCATCCTGTAGCAGGTCTTAAAGAATCCTAAAGTGATATTCAGAATCTTACTTATTTCCAGCTTCCCTACTACTGCTCCTTGGGGGCCTTTTAAGGATCATACTTTGCTTATTGTGGTGACTGTATTTGGAGCAAACTGTCACTGTGGTTTCCACAAAACATTTTGATAACAGACCAATATAGCACATCAAGTTTTTCTAAGTGCCAATATCCATTCTGGCAGCAGGTAGAGAAAGCATCATAACTCTGAGCTGATTCTTTCTCTGGAACATCAAAAGACTTGTTATATGTATTCAAAGTAAGAGCTACATTTGTGGGTAGAATTAATGCCAGAGAAAGATTCACCCAGCTCTCTCTCTGGTATTTTAAAACAAAGTAGCAACATGCACAGAGTCATCAATGGTTGCCAAAGGCAGTCAGACTTCTGTGTTTAAAGTTAGAAAAGGAGAAGGATGGCTCTTTCTACAGCCTGGCACTGTAGCCCTGGGTGGGTTGGTCTGATGAAGCAGAAACAGTGGGGAGAGGGAAAACTACTGTGTGGGTGAAAGCTGTAGGATGTCCTCTGAGAAGAGCTGGTGGGATGCGAGAGCAAGCTTCATAGGTGTTCATCATGCCAAACCTCACTATGGCAAATCACGTCCTCAAAAGGTCCCAGTATGAGGCAGGGCTCAAATGCTATTGTCACTCTCCCCTAGCAGCCTAACAAGGCCTGTCTCTTCCCATCCCCCAGGAATACTCCATCCCCAGTGTCTCTCAACAACGTCTCTCCCATCAACACAATGGGGAACTGTAACAACGGCCCAGTCACCATCCCACAGCGCATTCACCACATGGCCGCCAGCCACGTCAACCTCACGAGCAAC
>NW_011482215.1:15193-16637 GCF_000754665.1 Bison bison bison
AGTATGCTGATCTGTTCACCTGGTTGCTCTCGGGCCATGGTGGATTCAACCTGCTTTGAAGGGCTTGAGTTTCTCATGATGACCTTCTCTTTCTGTTGGTCTAATTTCTAAGGCTAGATGAGGGAAGAGAGGGTGAGATCAGGGTTGACTCAGTGACCAGTTTTTGTGAAGAGAGTGAAAAGATCTAGACTCAAGTTCTCCTTTAAAACTTAAAGTCACATGAATTATGATGTATTGTCAAATGTCTTTTCCAGATTTTCACTCAATGATAAGGATCAACATAGAGAAACAAAGCAAAGCAAAAAAGAATGATTTGCAAATTAATTGGGATCAAGATACTATTGGTTTTTTTTTTTTCTTTAAGAGAAGTGAGGTAGCACCACAGCCTTCTATCTTCATTATATTCATCAGCTCCAGGGACTTCCCTGGTGGTCCAGTGGTTCAGACTCTGAGCTTCCAATGCAAGGGGCCCAGGTTCAATCCCTGGTCAGGGAACTAGATCCCACATGCTGCATGGTGCAGCCAAAATATATATTTTTTTAATTATTGAAGATAATAATCATCAGTTCCAGGGCACTTGATAATGTGGCTTCATTCAGAAACCAGCATCAAGGCTCAGCTAGTGTTTTTCACCCACTGACACTTTGAATGAAGGATCAAGGCCCCATTCATAAGAACACATGAGGTTTGCTGCAAAACAAATGCAGGGAGGACCCTGCTTCACCAGAGGCTGAGTCAGTGGTCCTCCACCACTCATGCTGCATCTGTGACCCTAGCTGCCACCCAGGTTCACCCTGAAGTCTCACTATCCTAATGAAGATAGTAAGTTCAAAGAAACCATACTTTGGCCCTGGCCATTCAGTGGACGTTGATGATTCTGGAGCAGCAGTTAGCAAAAGACCCACTGTAGTTAAGGTGGGGACAGATGTGGGTCTTTCAGATCAGATTGCAAAGAGTAGCCGAGTTTTAGAGCAACAGAAACATCTGGCCAGATACAGACAAAAATTCATGGCCCACACACCCTGGTGGCTCCTGCCAGGACATGACATGGTACAAGCTGCATGGAGTGGGCTTGGGTCCCGGGCAGTAACAGGGATTTCATGGAATCAGGCTGGAGCTGCAGGCCACTGAGATGCAGAGGGAAGTTCCTATGAGTTACTGGCCCCTTCTCCGGGCTGCATCTCTACTGTGGGATCACTCAGCAGGTGGGGGAACAGTCCCACAGAACTAGAAAGGGTGCAGATTTTGAAGCCTTATCATTTAAGCTTGAATCATGTCAGTTACTGGCTGGGTGATCTCAGACAGTTACTGAAATCCATGAGCTACTCCTGAGCTTCCATTTCTATAATGGATATAATGAAGACAGGATGACAATGAAACTACCCACAAGGATGATAAGAGATGGGTGGAATAAAACAAGATTTGTCAATCACCTAGCATAAAA
>NW_011482215.1:16737-19109 GCF_000754665.1 Bison bison bison
TTCAGAGTCTGAGCTGTTAACTTACAGGATGCACTGCCCATCTAGAGGGCAGAATTAATAATGCATCCTCAGAAACCTTCAGTGAGTTCTCAGTCATCTGAGTAAGAGACAGTTCTTAGCTTTCCCTCAGCTTCTGAAAATCCAAAGACAACTGGCCCAGACAAGTAGGCCAGTCCACGAGTTCTAGAATTGCTCATGAAGCATAAGCATCTCAAGTCTTGCCTAGATTATCTTCCTCCACTCTTCTGTGTCTTATGTTGCACTGGCAACTGGAGGGCAGTTCAATATTTATGGATTTCCTTCATAATTGCATACATTTTCAAATCTGGTAAAGTAACTCCTTCTAAATTTACTACAGAACTTTCCAGGAGCGCTGTAGTGGCTGGGCTGATGTTTGATTGAGATGGTACTCATCTTGTCTTCAGCACCTGTGTCAGGGAGTTGTTCAAGTCCCTGCGTACTACTGGGTCAACACGATTCTGTCACCCCACCAGCATAAATTCACTGCGCCCTGCCGGCATGGTCCAGACGCTGTTCAGGGGCCTGGACAGAGGACCTGGTTTAGAATCTTCTTTTTGCGGCCTTGAGTTTCACACACTTTGTCATTTCTGAGCTGCTCAGAGTGAAGGACTTCCCACATCTGTCTTGTCCCCATAGATATGTGGAAACTGAGGCGCTTCCTTTTTGAGCGAAACTCTCCTCCCCCCAGAGACCACCATGTATGTGCACCTTTTCCCACCCAGTCATGCAGTAGAAATTGCTGAGGTTGGCTGTTCCAGTGGAAGGTCTCCACCCCTGCCCCCTGTCTGTGTGCCTGTATAGCTGCAGATGGCTCATTGCAGAAGATGGGCCAATAGGGCTGATTCTGCCCTCTGGCCTTTGTTCTAGAAGCCCAGTTCCCTATCTTCCCAGCTGCCAACTTGAAGCACTTATTAAAGTGGTGACCTGGGTACTTAGTTAAGAATGCCACCATGGGCTGTGTGCAGAATACCCAAGGGGCATCTCATTCACATTCATTCAACAGCAACTGGATCCTTTAACATTTCCCTTAATATTGTATTACAGAAGAAGGTATTTTCAGTGCCCAAAATAATTCACTCCTTTATCAGCAGAAATTACTTTTATTGCATAGTACAGGTTAAACAGTATCACATAATCAAATGAACCTGATACATGGAGAAGGAGCCCATATGTTATATATAACATGAAAAATCAATGCATTGTTTAGTGAAACACCATCTGCTGAGCAATCAAGCACACATAATCCATGCATGGAAATTGCTTTACAGGAAGGCAGGAGAGCATCCCAACCACTTTAGGGTAGTCTCCAACACCTCCTCCCTCTCCCTCCGCAAAGATACCTAACCCCCAGCCAGCATAGGAGCCATTTTGTCATGAACAAGAGCCTGCTTCTTATGGAGATCGATACAGTGTCAGTCCAATCAATTCAGACATACAAAGGGGAAGCCTAGCTGGTTTCTGAACATCAAAGAATTTTTCCAATATACTCCCCCCACCCTACCCCAAAGCAGACAGGCTGAGACTCTGGTCCCACTGCTTAGTGGCAGGAGGTGCTCAGTGCTGTTCCTTGCCTGAGTCAGCTGGCGGGGGAATCAGCAAGGCACTCTTACCATCCATGTCCCAGGGGGCCAGGGGACATGCTGTGTGACAGATCCTTACAGGTTATTTTCTTTCCCTAAAGGAATAAGACGAACCAAGTCAGATGCCTCCTAGACAGTGACTTGGCCTTAGATACCGATGGTGCTAATGCTGGTCGAGGCTCACTGGTTATATCTACATCAAGCCACGAAACATCAGTGAAGTTACTTCATTTAGACAAAAGGAAAAGAGAGTATTTTCAATTGCATAACACACAGAATGAGAAACAGCTTGGTATCATATACCATTTTCTGTATAAAGACACCTTTCTAACTATAAAGTTATAATATATAAAAATATAAATTCAATATTTTTATAAAATATATTTAGATATATAACTTTATGTGTAGATTTTCAATTTATAAATATTATATATGTTTCTATAAACATATATGTAAATATATAGGCAAATATATTTTATGTGTAATATATGCATATTGTGATATATGTGTGTGTATCTCACAAACCTCCACAGGATTGTACTGTATTTTTAGAGGTCACAGTCTAAGAAAATTTATAGTAATTTGAAAAAACTTACTATGAATTAACAGATTTGAGTGAATTTGTGTTTTCTTAATCACAGTAATACAGACATGATTTATGCTATGGAGTTTGGGGAGCTAACAAAAGATTAAAACCATAGTGCTTAATATCCATATGAAGTTTGGATCACCTTGTAGGTACTCTGGAAATTGATGTCTAATGAATGAATG
>NW_011482215.1:19209-19373 GCF_000754665.1 Bison bison bison
GGGGTTATTTGCATGTGTTGTTTCTGTGTGTTCATGCAGCAGTTTCTATATACCAGGCGCTGTACTCTGTTTTATCATTTGTCATCTCATTTATCCCCATTTCCTAGATGTAGAAACTGAGGCTCAATGAGGTTCAGAAATTCACCCATGATATCACAGCTCAT
>NW_011482215.1:19473-24136 GCF_000754665.1 Bison bison bison
CCGCTACGTTCGCCAGGGACTGTGCTGGCTGCGCATCGACGCCCACTTGTTGTAGTGGCTGTGCCCCCATCTCCAGCCTTGCCACCCATCACGCTACCTCTACCAGAGCGCCGATGGGCACTGGTGGAACTCCACTCATTTGGGAAAGTTCTCTTTGATTATGTATGTTTTGATGCTTCTTTTGATATCTGTGAAAAACAGAAGTCATTGTAAGTGGACACTACACCTTCAGAGCAGTGTATCTTTTATCACTTAGTCATTTTTCTGTATTTTCTATGCATTTCACAGATCCCACCATCGTTTTGTGCTTGATGGAATGACAGTCCCTACAGTATTTTTTTAGGCCCACACTACCCAAAAGAAAGAATGGAAAGCAATTGTGAGAACAGGTTCCTGAGAAGTGAAACAAAATGTCATATATATATATATATACATATATGTGTGTGTGTGTGTGTATGTGTGTGTGTGTATATATATATATATATATATGTCATATGTCATGTATATGTCTATGTATGAACGCAGACACAGAGGACCTGCAAAGATTCAAATTTTCAGCAGTAGCCATTCTCCAAACTGTGCTGTTCTGTCCAGATAAGAACGTATTTCAGTATCCGTTGTTAAACTTTTGTGATTCCCACAGACTCAGTTTTCAGATGAGAATTTTCATTGTTGAAACCCACTGGTTAGATATTTTAGCAACATCGGAAAGTTAAGAGTGTTAAGAAAATTCATGAGCACAGCAATGCCACTCTGGAACGGTACTCTGGCATGCAGCCAGAGGAGTTTTTAGTTAGTATCCCTTTCCTGACTCTCTATTTGAAAAATGTCAAGGATGAGAAGGAGTGGCAACATTTATATCAACAACTTTAAGGCATCAGCTGGCATAAGTCGTTTTGAACTCCATGATTTGAAGCGTAAATCCTCAGCCGTGATTCTCTTTGTGTAAAGCTCTCCTTTGAAGGGCAGTTCAGTGGTGCATGCCCTAGTAGCCTAGATGCTACAACCCAGTTTAGAGACGAGAGATGAGAGGGCTCTGGCAACTGTCCAGGGAATGCACACCTCTGCCTCTTTTGCAGTTGATTGGTGGGTCCATAACTGGCAGGACTTTTTTTTTTTTTTTAACTGTGTTTTGCTCAAATCTCTGGAAACCAAAGTCAAGTTCTCACTACTAGAAGTAGTCATACACAGTTTGCTTCCTAATGGCTTTAAAATATGGACTTCCCCAATTATGATCACATTTGCTATTTTACAGAATTTCTTTTGGCTTCTTTCTGTTTTCTTCTACCTTTTTCTTTTGTTTCTTTTGATTTTGGCTCATTAGCTTTTGACTGAAATACAATCACTGATTTTATTCGTCTATATTATCTTGAATCATTTCCATGAAAATCCCAATGAAAATTCCAAACTCTCTTAAGTTGTAGCTAGTCTTTTAACAAAAAATGAGCTGGGGTAGTGCCTCACCCTAGGGTGGTTTTAAAAGAGCTCTGAAGATGGGGAACAGTTCCATTGATTTGGAGATATTCCAGAGTCACTTGAGACTATTCCCACCCCTTATGATCCTCTACATTCATTTTGTGTCCCTAAACATCACAATGTAAATATCATCTTTGGGGTTCCAACCCACTAGAAGAATCCCACACACATGGTAAAAACTATCCATACATTAGTTAGTTCCTTGTAATTACCTGCTGGTATCTAATTCCATGTAGCCTTTCATCAGCTGAATTATTGGATTCTTTTCACTGAGTTATGACCAGATAAATAATAGATACATGCCCATCAAAGATGCAAACTTGTATGATTTTTGAAAGCAAGTCATGCAAGTGATAGGAATAGCAAAGGATCCCCTCTACACTCTCACTGTCAAGGTTAGCTATTATCCCCAGTTGCAAAAGAGCCAGATTTGAGCTCCGCTCTGGTCATCTTTGAGCTGAAGGCCCTTTGTGGTATTATAAGGGCTGTGGACGTTGTTTTCCAGTGGCTGAGGCCACGTTGTGAAGACGACAGCTGGGAGCATCCAAGCAGCTGACCCCGCACTTTTCATGCCCCCAGTGTGGTTGAGCTGGACGTTGGCAGTCTCAGCATCAACCCTAACACACACAGACACACACTGACCGATGCAACCCAAAAGAAATCTTTTCTGAACCTCTTAAGTGAGGAGCATGATCCTATGAACGACTCCAGATACCCAAAATGGGTGTCACTTACACAGATGAAGCTGATGGCTCTGCAGTGACTCAAGGTCTCTGTTTGTTTCCCACGGCTTACCAGGTGGAGTGCCTAACTATGACTATATAATGAAGCCCACTGGTCTGACTTGCGTGTTCAATCTAGCCATGATCCTAGACCATCATGGATTTATGAGTAGATTCTTCTTGAAATTCAACCTCCAGGAACTAGACAGGGACAGTTTCCTGGGGATACAAGTATATTGCCTCATGAATGAAAGACTCGTATCTCTAGTTTCAGTGAGTCGTTCTACCTACCTGACACACAACAGGGAGACAGCAGAGCAGCCTGCCTGCTGCCTGACGTGTCACCTCTGGTGGCTGAGTGTAAAGTGTGTCCAGATCAGCAGCACGATGATCAAACCTGACAGGCAAGCTCAGGATCACCACCTGATTATTTAGCAGACCCATTTGTAAAGCAGAAACCAATTAAACATGGAGGATGAATTGCCTTCCTCTCCCTGGAGATGAGACATCTTTCAGTTTCCTGATTAAGGATTGTTGCTGTTTTCTAGGCACTCTTTTCATCACGTTGTAAATGGTGATGTGTGTCGTAGGTGTGCAGCATTTTGAGGGACTGAAATAAGATTTTGTCAAGTAAACCTCTTCAGTATACCAGTTTGTGGGAGAGATATGAGACATGTGGATGGTGGTGAGAGATCCTGCTTCAGACTGTGATGGGGGCTTGATGAGACACGTCTCACAGAAAGCACATGGAGTTAGGGTCATGGGCAAAGAAATGGGCAGCTCCACCGAGCGAGCAAGTTCACAAAAGGATCTCAGCCCTGCAAACGGGACCCACATAGGGCCACCACTATGCCTTCACTTGTCACCCAAGCTCCAACCACAGAGAGTTTGACAAGTTTATGTTATGATATTGGCTTGGCTTTGTATTTTAATTAACCTTGGATTTTTTAGTGGTTTTGTCATATTACTGTCTGAGTTCAGTAGGTAGGATTAATTTGAAAAGAGTATACTAGTGTGTTCCTCGGGGTAGAATTTAGCCGTGAGCATGTTGTTAGCCAGCCTGTAGACTGTTAATTACTTAATAATCTCATTGGGAAAATGCTAGTAGTTTTCTATTTGGATAACAGAATTGGAAAAGCAGATTAGCTGCTGCTAACTTTTCAAAGACTTGAGGTTGGGATGCCTTTTTTCCATGTAATGACATTAAATGATTCAAATCTCTGGTCGATAACCAAGTTGCTCAATTTGAAACCATTGGCTGAAATGTGTTTTGTTGAGTTTCCAAATGGATGAATTTTCCTTTGAATAGCACCTTACTAGGTGTGTTGGACTGCGTCTTCATTGGGAAGATACTTGTCCTCTCAATATCTTTCTCAAAGTTATTTAATTTGAATTGTGTTTTATTGAAATTTGCATCCCAGAGGTTGAAGTTGGAAAGCATTTCTGAAGGCAGAATCTATGTAGATGTGGGGGTGGAGTCCTCACATATTTCGCAATAGACATGATAAAATTCACCTGCACGAGCTGGCAGGTGGGAGACACCAAACTGGATCACTGGGTAGGACTACTCAGTAAGGCAATGAACTGCTTGCTTAGAGAAGCATCACCCTCCCCATTGAGAAAACGTGTGGCGAGACACTAGCGCTACACAGCATTGAATGGATGGGTCGATTCCACGCCCCCAGATTCAGTTCTGTGGGGAAAAAATATGGAGCCCGTTGTCGCTTGCTCTATTGTGCGACTGGCGGACTAAATTCTTCTTCGTCGTCGTTATCGTTGTTGTTGTTGTTGTTGCTGTTGTTGTTCTCATTTCCACTCGCACAGCCTTATTCTCATAATGAAACTCTGATTCATTTGCTCTTTGGTGTTCGCAAACTCCAACAACAGAACTGGCATCTGTGTATTGATAATCAGCAATGACCCTGGCAGGAGGCTAATCGGACAGGCTGGTCTCAGACGTCAATCCTACCATGTGATATTTTCGGGGAAAGAAAAAGTATGAATTCCTTTTCCGTTCTCCTCCTCACAAGCCTAGAAGCCCCCTTTCCCAAGAGCATCATGTTTCCGTCTGTAATCCATCAACTCAAAGAAAATTGCATTGTGGGGAGGGCTGAGGGGGTGGGGTGGGGGTTAGAGGGTAGGGAAGCCCTTCCAGACCAGGCTGCAGTTCTTGCCCCTTTCTGCTTCTGACCTGAGATGGTAATGACTCCATCAGGCTCACCATGGGTTTAGGGGACACAGAACTGCTGTTCCGATCCATGATCAATCATCGTTCTAAGAGATTGGAGCTTTGCTGTTTCATTAACTGTGCAGTGTAGACTAATGGTGTTTAATAAAAATCATTCAAAATTTCAAACTCTTTTGCCAGTGACCTCAATTTTGTTGGCTCTTCGTTTTGTACCAGACTTTGAGGAGGGAAGGGGGAACACAGGAAGCCTGCTGCCAGGCCCCTGGCTCAATGCTGC
>NW_011482215.1:27552-27956 GCF_000754665.1 Bison bison bison
ACTGTGTCACTGGACAATTGTGGCTAGCCAGAGTTGCCCACATAGAACATGTCATCTGTGTCTGTGTGTGGGTGGGTGGGGGGCACACATGTGCAACACGTCTGGCTTGCTGTTCTTCATGGGATTTTAGCTTTTTCTTCTTGAAAAACATTGTTGTACAGTTCCAGGAAGGCCATGGCTCCATTGCTATGTGAAGGCTATTTGAAATATAAACTCCTGTTCCCTCGGAAGCTATTATCATGGTGTTATGGCTCAACTGCATGGATTCCATTGGCCTTTGTGAGGGGAAAAAAGTGAAAGTGAAAGTCATTCAGTCCTGTCTGACTCTTTGAGACCGCATGGACTGTAGCCTGCCAGGCTCCTCTGTCCATGGGATTTCCCAGGCAAGAATACTGGAGTGGGGT
>NW_011482216.1:0-457 GCF_000754665.1 Bison bison bison
CATCAAGAGGACAGGACTGCCCCCAGGCCTCTGCTTACACCACTGTAAGCTGTAAAATGTGCTTGAGGAATTGCAGTATGTGGTGAAGTTCTCTCCTTCTTGCAGAAACAAGAATTTAGGAAAATGCTTTATCTGTTGTCCATTCATTTCTGTTCAGAAAAGCAATGAGAAGTAACAGAGTAAGTCTGATTATATGTTTATTCTCTCAGCTATAATACTCTCTTTCATTCTTCTTGTGTATTTTCTCCTTCTTTCCATGACTCCTTCCCCAATTCCCTCTATCTTCCACATTTTAGTTTTTATGTTTTTCTCAACATCCTGCTCTCAGTCAGAAAATCCCACTCCTACAGTTGCCTGCAGATAAGATTCCTCTGTGCTGAATTTTCTGGGAGCAATCAGGGAAACCCCAAACTCACGTGATATTTGTATCCATAAGATCAACACTGGTCCTAACAGT
>NW_011482216.1:3876-5305 GCF_000754665.1 Bison bison bison
CTTGTTTGTAATCCAGTTTTCTCAGTCCACCTAATTGATGAGATATCCTAGGTTTTCTCCTCCACAACTCACAGCCTAGTTGAAGCCACAGAAGCGAAAATGATGCTCCCGGTATCTTGTCCATTGTTTCTGACATCAGTGCTCAGTGGCAACTCAAGTTCCTCTTCTGCTCTTCTCAGCCAGCTAGAACTCTAAGTTCATATCTGCTTTAATTCTTTCAGTAGGCCTCACCCTCTCACAAACTGGAGAATAACTTTATTGGAGTGATTTCATTTAATTCCTTTCACTTTTTAACATTTTTGAGTTCACCATGTGTACTTAGTCACTCAGTTAGTCCAACTCTTTGAGACCCCATGGACTGGAGCCTGCCAGGCTCCTCCATCCATGAGATTTCCCAGTGTTTCCCAAGAATACTGGAGTGGGTTACCATTTCCTGCTCCAGAGGATCTTGCCAACCCCGGGATCAAACCCATGTCTTCTGCATCTCCTCCATTGGTTGGCAAATTCTTTACCACTGGGAAGCTGTGGTTAAATATTTATTTTAATTCTATCCTCTTATCAACTACTCTGCTAGTTTCCAGTTAGAAGTTTCTAGTGCATAAGGAGATACATGTTGAGAAGGAAAGATAAAGACCAAAGTCCATAATCTGTAGGGACAAAAGGTGTCTGTGGTTAAAACTGTACTGATAAAGGTGAGTAACATTAAGCACTGCAGATGCCCTTTGGTGGCCTCATGGTGTGTTGTGGCTGGAGGAGGGGCTGAGCCCCACAGAAGGTTTGTGTAGAGGCTGCAGGTACCTGGGGAGCACTGTGCTGCACAGCACAGAAGTAAGTGCCTGAGTCTGTGGTCTGTGAAGAGGAAATGTGCAGTGAGCTGCGGCCTTCTTTAGAAACTGTTGTGGCATTTAATCTTCCATCCTGCTTTGTCCCTGAAGGAATGTAAAACAGGTGGATGATGTGGCCCCCAGGGTTCTGAAGATACCAATTCACACTCTGTGGGAAAGCGGAAAAATTACACCGAAGCCTGTAGCTGGCTCCCTCCTGGAGACTCAGGGCTGGGGGACTCTGCTCCACATCCACCCCTCGCACACCTGATGAGGAAAGAGAAACAGTCACTGGTGAGGGTCACTGTAACTTCTACTAAACCCTGAAAGTGCCCTCCCCATCCCCATAGATGATGAGAAGGATAAAAAGTCTGCAGGACTTGTCAGCTCCTCTCCCTCCCCCAACAATAGAGCAGTGCCTAATTCCTTCAGATCCCCTGTGGGGCAGCCCCAACTCACAGCAAACCCGGGCAAACAAAAGCCCCAGCACAGTGCCTGCTAGCCTCTTCATGATGCTTCCTCTTCTTTTGGGACATTTTCACTGTGAGACACTTAACAGAACCCCGAGGGAGTGAGTGTCATAAGTCGTTCCTGCTCCTGCAGCC
>NW_011482216.1:9002-9489 GCF_000754665.1 Bison bison bison
TTCTGCTTCTGTTAGGTCCATACCATTTCTGTCCTTGATCGAGCCCATCTTTGCATGAAATGTTCCCTTGGTATTTCTAATTTTCTTGTAGAGATCTCTAGTCTTTCCCATTCTGTTGTTCTCCTCTACTTCTTTGCATTGATCGCTGAAGAAGGCTTTCTTATCTCCCTGCTATTCTTTGGAACTCTGCATTCAGATGTTTATATCTTTCCTTTTCTCCTTTGCTTTTTGCTTCTCTTCTTTTCACAGCTATTTATAAGGCCTCCCCAGACAGCCATTTTGCTTTTTTGCATTTCTTTTCCACGGGGATAGTCATGATCCCTGTCTCCTGTACAATGTCACGAACCTCATTCCATAGTTCATCAGGCACTCTATCTATCAAATCTAGGCCCTTAAATCTATTTCTTACTTCCATTGTATAATCATAAGGGATTTGATTTAGTTCATACCTGTATGGTCTAGTGGTTTTCCCTACTTTCTTCAATTT
>NW_011482217.1:0-710 GCF_000754665.1 Bison bison bison
GCATCTAATTCTCGTGAGCCCCGTTCTAGGGACCCCAGCCGTGGCTCGCCGCCACCCCCAGCAGTTCACGGAGAGGCCGGGCAGGGAAGACCCCTCCCCAGTGCGCGCATTCCTTACTTCCTCTCTGCAACGATGGTGAGGGGGCGGCTGGCGGCTCTCCTGGGGGCTGAGCTCACGGGGTTCTGTGTTGGCCATTTGCTGGGGGCAGGACCCTCCAGAGGAGGGGAGAGGCCAGGGAAAGACCCAGAGGGGCAGGTACCAGCTCATCTGCTCCTGCCGATCCCGGGATGGGGCAGGGGCCTGGGGGGCACGAAGAGCAGGGACTGTCACCCCATGTGCCCGAGACCGCCCTGGTTGGTGCCCGTCGCCCTGTGTGATCGCCCTGTGGTGACTTTCATTCACAGCAGTGGGCGAACCGTAAATGTCAGGGTGGCCCTGGGAGTCCCATGATGGGTGAGAGGACTTGGGTAGGGGCTACCCAGAAGGTCCCAAGGAAGGCCCTGCTGGGCACCTTCACCACCCAGTCTGACAGGGTCTGCAGAAGCTGCGAGCGTGCCCAGGACAGGGGTGGGCCTGGGGTGCCAGGGAGGGGCCTCCGTCCCCATGTGGAAACTGCTGCACACACAAACACACACGCTTCAAGTGCTGCTGACCAGGGACACCTCAGCCACACACACGCATGTTCCATTTACGCACACAGTTCAGGCCGT
>NW_011482217.1:810-1198 GCF_000754665.1 Bison bison bison
TCTCTCCCCCCCCCCCCCCCCCCCGCCACACACACACACACATGCACACACGTGTGCACACACATGAGTGCAGGCTCACCAGTGTCAGGAGCGAGCTCTGAGCGCCTCTGGTCTGAGCCCAGAATACAGCGTCCCCCCTCAGGCGCCCTCCTCCCCAGTTAGCCCAGCAAACAGGGCCCGTGGGAGCACCAGGGCCTCCTGGGCCGGGACGCGCCTGTAGCTGAGACGCGGTTGCCACTCCAGGCCCCTCTGCCTGGCTGCCGTCTCCCGCCCCGGGCGCAGTGCAGCATCCGTGTCAGAGCAGCCTTGGCAGTGTGGGGAGGGGGGGCTTCCCCGCTGCCCCCAGACTGGAAGCCCTCACAGGGCATCTGGGCCCCTGGCCACTCTC
>NW_011482217.1:1298-1748 GCF_000754665.1 Bison bison bison
GGTCTGCAGAAGCTGCGAGCGTGCCCAGGACAGGGGTGGGCCTGGGGTGCCAGGGAGGGGCCTCCGTCCCCATGTGGAAACTGCTGCACACACAAACACACACGCTTCAAGTGCTGCTGACCAGGGACACCTCAGCCACACACACGCATGTTCCATTTACGCACACAGTTCAGGCCGTGAACACAGAGACCCCACCACGAGCCACAGACAACACCTGCACCAAGAATGCGCACAGCACCCACGAGCCTCGGACAACACACACGGCCTCTGTGTGCTCATGCTCACAAAAAGGGACACACTCACCCAGAGACGGAGCACACACACAAGTACAAATGCACACGCAGCAGCCAGGTGGACCAGACACACACACCTATGTGCCACATGCACGCGTGTACAAGCTCCTGCATCTGTCTCTCTCCTCCACTCCCCCTCCCGCCACACACACACACA
>NW_011482217.1:3394-3510 GCF_000754665.1 Bison bison bison
TCATGTCTGACTGTGATCCCATGGACTGTAGCCCACCGAGCACATCATGTGTGTGTGTGTGTGTGTGTGTGTGTGTGTGTGTCTGTGTGTATGAGTCTGTGTGTGTCTGTGTGTGT
>NW_011482217.1:5198-7296 GCF_000754665.1 Bison bison bison
GGAAGATTTAATCCAATTATGGCATTTATATAAACGCACCCAAACTGACCTCTCAAGATGACACAATTCAACTCAAGATCCAAACCAGGATTTTTATCTTTTTGATTTGGAAAATATCACTGCAAAGCAGCCCAGGAAGATTTCATTAGTTCACAGACGGACGGCGAAGTGCTGAAAAGAGGAGATGGGGGTCTCTGGGTGTCACAGCTCGCTAGAGGCCTCGAGAACAGGGGAGCTGAGGACGCTGAGCTGTGGACCCACTGGGCAGGGCACGGGGCACCAGAGCCACCCCATCCTCCTGGGAGAGGGGGAACTGGCCAGGGTGGCGAGAAAACACGGCTCTGCTCCATAACGTTCCCGAAAGGAAACAAGTTCCAGGAAGAAAAATGGAAAATTAACGTAAAAATAAACCACAAAGTACAGATGAGTGTATGAGCGGGGAAAGTTTTCCTGAGGGTGACAGCAGAAGCAGCATCACGAAAGAGAGGATCTGACTGCGTTGGCATCTGAGACTCCTACTAAACAGACAAAATCCGCAGAATGAAGAGGACGAGATGAAAGAGAGAAAGACTATCGGGGGAAATAATCACAACATTATGTGTCCAGGGAAAGGGTTAATGGCCGTAACATATAAATAACCAAGGAAATATTACCATACACATAGAAAAGTGAGCGAAGAATAGGAACAATTTTCAATAGAATAAATACAAATAGCAAAAGGCATCTGAAACTCTGCTCAGCCCCATTAGTATTCAAGTACATGCAAATTAAAACAACCAGCTATCATTTTCACCTGTAAAGTCGGCCCTTTATTATTACTGTTACATTCAGTGTTACAGGCGTGTGGGAACGTGGGCGCTGACGCCCTCTTGGTGGGAAAGTGGCGCGGCTTGTAGACGGCGATTCCACCGGCCGTTCCACACCTACCGCGCGCACCTTCTGACCCACCCACTCTTCTTCTAGAAACTCGCCCTGCAAAATAATTTGCTACAAGCCTCTTTATTGTGGCGCTCTGCTGAATGGCAAATAAGGAGCCTAAATATCAACTAATAAGCGCTCACCGGCGACAGAAAATCACGTGTTTTCACACAATGGCGTTCTGTGCAGCCATCGATAACGGTATCCTAAGAAAAGGTATAGCAGTGTGGAAACCGCGCAAAAGACAAGAGGTAAAACAGTACATTCCCCAAAGCCCATTTTTGGAAGGAAAATAAGAAAGGCTGGATGCTACAAACACCAATTAGCCACCCTGCGGAGGTTGTAGGTGAGCTGTGTTCTTCCTACCTGTGGTTATTTCCATTTAAAAATTCCCCTACAATAAATATACATTAATTGTGCAATAAAAATAAATGTTTTCAGGAGGAACGGGGACTGAGTACATTATCACACCATCGCACAGTCACGCCGTGGCCGGGAAAGTCTGTGCGGCAGAATTACATTCGTTGACATGAAAAGGTGGTCGTCATACATCGTTAAACGGAAACAGCATGTCACACACCTGTGTGCACACCACCGTCTCCTTTTGTTCAAAACAGAAATATGTCTGTTTGTATTCATGGAATTGCGCTACGAAACACTGGGAACGGTGTCTCCGGAGGGGACGGGCCATCTTGTTTTCACTGTGCATTTCTGCATCCCCACATTTTCTGCAGCCGTGGTGCCGTAATTTCATAATTAGAAATTACATTAATTTTTAAGAAAATAGCTACATCCTTGCATCCCATAATTCTAAGCCTTTTTGTTCATAATAGGGAGGAAATCACCCCTCCCCGCTTGAGTTTCCTTCAACCAGCCGTCCTCACTCAGGAAGACTGTGTCCCCAGAGCTGGCGAGGCCTGGGCCCGGGAGGGCACCGGCATTCAGCGGGTGGAGGCCAGGGACACCCCACAATGTGCGAGACGCCCCCAGAGAACAATCGGCCCCCAAGAGTCAGTGCTGAGCCTGAGGCTCAAGCCCCATTTCCTCTTTTACAGCGTAAAGGACCAAACGTCCCCCGAAGTCCTGAGTCTCTGCAGGGGGCCACTCTCAGAAAACCCCGACGCCGCACGTGGAAAGCTGGTAATCCTGCAGCCTTCTCAGACTCGCCCCCACCCCCGCC
>NW_011482217.1:7521-9195 GCF_000754665.1 Bison bison bison
AGCCTGTGTGTGCATGTCGGAGCTGTGGTGCTGGGAAACAGCTTCAGGTGAGCGCACACGGGGGCTGGAGGAGGCTGGCGTGGAGGGGAGAGCAGGCAAGCAGACAGACGGGGCGACTCCTGCCCCACAACAAGCTGGCTGAAGGGGACGCTGTACCCCCAGCACCTGGCATCATCTGGCCGGACCCCGGGCTTGTCCGCAGCACACACGGGGCTCTTCGGGCAACGGGGTGTAGCCTTAATTCTCAACGAGAGCCAGCACCCTCTCACGAGGATGGGGGTGTGAGGGGGGTTGTTCCAGGGGCTTCAAGAAGAGCAGCCTGGCCTCTTCACACAGGGAGCAGAAGCAGCTTTCAGGCAAGGGCCTGGCCCCTCCTCGGGTCCCCCTTTGCAGCCAGCACCCTGCTTTCGTGCAGCAGATCTGTCGTGCTGCTTGTTGGCTTGAGGCTGTAGTTCTGCGGCCCCACGCTCAAACCTGGAGCTAGTCTGGGCTCCGTCAGCCCTGGGGCCCACAAGGAGAAGGGACTGCTTCAGGGAGCTGCTACTAGCCCTGCACAGGGTTAGGTTGGGCTTGTTTTATACCTTACACCTCTCCACGCCAAGGAGGTCAGCCCCCACCGTCCCGTACCTGGCCACACCTGCACAGAGCAGCTCTTTGACTCCTCAACGCAGCTTTAACTGAGATTTTAAAACCCTGCAAACCTCCCTGAGCCATTGGAAGCCACCAGCCGACTCGATTGAGGAATTCTTGCACCAACACCCCCCACATGGCCAGTCACTACAGTGACATAGTCTCCCAGAACTGGGGCCTTACCCCGGAACCACACTCATCATCGGAATGACCCGATGGTGCAGGTGCTGCTGTGGGGACAGCCTCTGTCACCTCCAACAGAGTGAGAGCCCCAAGAGAGCAGACTCCCTGCCTGGCACTTCTGCCCTAAAGTGGCACCAGGTACGCAGTAGGCGCTCAGTGAGAACCCACCCTGAGCTGGGCCGTGTGGGCTCACTTAACCAGGAAGCCCCGGACCACTCGCTGGTCTCTGCTGCTGCCCAGGGAGCAGTGTGGCCGTCTGGGTCCCCGAAAGGCAGTGAGTTCATTTCCATGTGGAGAGTCCCAGGGGCTTGTGGTTGGCCCGTCCTGAGTCCCTCCAGGAGCCCTCACGGAGGAGGCACGTGGGGTCAAGTCACAGGCCCCCACCTTGGAGGCCAGGGCTCGGGCCGCACATGACCCGATGGGCTGTGACGGGTCAGGCCCCGAGGCAGAGTTCCTGTTAGGTGAGGAGGAGGGGAGAGGCAGGCCTGGGCATGCACAAACACACGCACACGCGCTCGTACACGTGTTGCGTGCACACAAACACAAGAAAGAAAGAACTGGAAACAGTGTCTTGGTTGATTAGGGAACTATTAGAAAACTACATCATCATCTTTAAAAGGATGTTTAAAAAACAGATCCACGGAGATGCAGAAAGATCTCAGAAGCATATTGTCAGCTGAAAAAAATCAAATAATAATAGAACAGGATCCCGTTTATTTTTTAAACTACAATTATATATGCATATGTATGTGCATTTTAAAAAAGGTCAGGACAGAAACAGATCATTTAGAAACGATTCTGTCAGGGACGGGAGTACGGAACGGCAGGGGGAGGGTTAAGGGACTTTGGTTGTGACTCTGA
>NW_011482217.1:9971-12238 GCF_000754665.1 Bison bison bison
ACTCCCGGAGTTTACCCAAACTCCTGTCCATTGAGTCGGTGATGCCATCCAACCATCTCATCCTCTTTCGTCTCCTTCTCCTCCCGCCTTCAATCTTTCCCAGCATCAGGAACTTTTCAGATGAGTCAGCTCTTCGCATCAGGTGGCCAAAGGATTGGAGTTTCAGCTTCAGCATCAGTCCTTCCAATGAATATTCAGGACTGATCTCCTTTAGGATGGACTGGTTGAATCTCCTTGCTGTCCGAGGGACTCTCAGGTGTCTTCTCCAACACCACAGTTCAAAAGCATCAATTCTTTGGCCCTCAGCCTTCTTCATGGTCCAACTCTCACATCTATACATGACTACTGGAAAAAACATAGCTTTGACTAGATGGACCTTTGTCAGCAGAGTAATGTCTCTGCTTTTTAATATGCTGTCTAGGCCGGCCATAGCTTTTCTTCCAAGGAGCAAGCATCTTTTAATTTCATGGCCTCAGTCATCATCTGCAGTGATTTTGGAGCCCAAGAAAATAAAGTCTGTCACTGTTTCCATTGTTTCCTCATCTATTTGCCAAGACGTGATGGGACCGGATGCCATGATCTTAGTTTTTTGAATGTTGAGTTTTAAGCCAGCTTTTTCATTCTCCTCTTTCACTTTCATCAACAGGCTCTTTAATTCCTCTTTACTTTCTATCATAATGGTGGTGTCATCTGCATATCTGAGGTTATTGATATTTCTCCCGGCAATGTTGATTCCAGCTTGTGCTTCATCCAGCCTGGCATTTCACACGATGTACTCTGCATATAAGATAAACAAGCAGGGTGACAATATGCAGCCTTGACGTACTCCTTTCCGGATTTGAAACCAGTCCATTGTTCCATGTCCAGCTCTAATTGTTGCTTCTTGACCTGCATACAGACTTCTCAGGAGGCAGGTGAGGTGGTCTGGTATTCCCATCTCTTTCGGAATTAAAGAGATGGCCATGGAGGGCCTAATTCCCCCTAATGGGAGGCAGGGGCTCTGGGCAGCCACCAGGGGTTTGAGCCACCGGGAGTCAGAGGTGTGTTTTCAGAGATCCCGGGGGGTCTGAGGGGACACGCTGGAAGCAGAGGCACAGTGAGATGCAGTGTGTCCCCCCGGCCCACCCCACCCCCGCCGCGGTGCCCTGACCCCACACAGGAAGCCTCTCCCGGCGCCCGGGTGCCATCTTCCCCTGACGTGTGTCCTTACCCACACACTGCACCCTGGCCCCCTCCCTTCCCTTCTGAAAACACAGGACCAACCAGGAGGCGCCTGAGGAGCAGACCCCTGTGGTTTCACCTGCCCAGCACCCTGCCCCTCCCCGTGGCGCCTACCCAAATTTCCTCTTCAAGCCCCTCCCCTCCGCCAGCCCGGGGATGGGGTGAGGTGTGGTGCATCAACCCCCGGCTCCTCTGTCCTCTTTGTAGGGGAGAAGCCCTCGTCCTGAGAGCCTAAAGCGGCCAAGGGCCGGCTGAGCCTGACCCAGGAGAGGACGCACGGAGCGAGCTGGGGAGGAGGTGAGGGTGGGCACATCCCGAGTGGAAGAGCACCTCCGATGCCTGGGCCTGGCGCAGCGTACCTCGGCCTCTGAGTAACTCAGACCGACCGGCGTGAAAGCACTCCCCCGAAGCGGCCGCAGCTTCCCGCTGCCCGCCAGCCCTGCGCCCCACTGGTCGTGTTCCAAAGTGCGGCTTGGGACCAGGCTCCTCAACCTTGGAATTCCAGGGTGCCCTGCAGCCCCGGATCAGTCACAGGAAGGGGACACAGGCTGCAGCCCCCGACGGTGGAAGGAAGCTATGCACGGTATTTCCGTGCAATCCAGGGACTCCAGGTTGTCGGCCACGTGGCACCAAGTTTCAGGGACAGGGTCTCCGCAGAGAAGGAGAGAGGGAGGCGGAAGGGCCTGTCCACTGGCCACTGAGCAAGCACCTCAGAACACACGCTCAGCAGGGCCCCTCCACCCCCCGCCCCCCACACCACTGGCTTCCTAGGCCTCCTTGGGCAGAGACCAGAGTCTCATCTCAGCCCTCTGCGGTCAGATGAGCAGAGCTGGGTTCAGATCAGGACTTCCCAAGTCACAAGGCCGGTGGGTGGCGGAAGCAGGGTCCCCTGCACTGGCTGCCCCCAGCCCTGTTCCCCCTCTCTCTGCACACATGCCCACTCCCGCCCTGCGTGCCCTTTCCACCCTGCAGACCCAAGGCTGCTGCAGCACCCCTGACCCCCCAGCACCACTGATCGCACTTGACCCGAGGGCCCCCTGCTGCTC
>NW_011482217.1:12338-13440 GCF_000754665.1 Bison bison bison
AGCCCGGGGACACGAGCAGCCATGACGGCCAACCCAGCACATGGCGGGCCCGCTGGCTTTTGCTGCACCATCAGCCACCCAAACAAGAGGCTCACACGTAAAGGAGATACTGTGGGGACCAATGTGAGCACCCCCGCCGTCCGTCGGCTGAGGGTACCCCGGGCACGAGGCCCTCCGGGCACAGCCTTGCCCCTATGTGTCTCATCCCCCGCAGGCCAGCCTGGCCTGTCCCTGTGGAAGCTGGGCCGTGCAGGAGCCGTGGTGGATGGCACAGGCTGCCTGAGACCTGGACGGGGAGCCAGAGCCCCGTCATCTCGGTGACGTCCACTGGCCAGGGTGGGTCCAGCGGCCCAGGGGTGGGGAGGGGGCCTGACCAGAGGGGCTGCACCGCACAGAAGGGCAAGGGTGTGGGGAGCGGCCAGGGCATCTTCGTGAGCGATCAGCCACAAATTCCCAAAACCCGGTGAACATCAAGGGGGTGCTTCTGCAGAGCCTCTGCACCAGGGCTCTAACGAACCGTCCTCGGCTTCATTACAAACAGAAACCTGAGCGAGGTCCAGCTCCTGCTCGGGGCTGCCAGCTCCAGCCCTCTGCAAGACACAGCTAATGAGTGTTTTTTAGCAAAAAATGAATGAAAACGCTTCCCACTTTAAAGATGCTTGGAGACTTCTGGTACCAGTAACTTGGCAGACAGCAAGCCTTGACAATCCCCTGCTGCAAACACACAGAAAGAGTAGATAAAAATCCGACAAATATTCTTCTGAAGGCAAGCGGAGCTGGTAGGAAACGGGGGCAGGGGGAAGGCCAGGATCTAGACCCGGAGGAAAAATGGATCAGCCACAAGCAAGAGGGGAGCAGCTGGAAACCGCGTCACTGGGGTGGCTTGGGCCGGGCGTGGGGGCGACCTGCTCTCAGGAGAGCGGGGCTCGGATCCCGATGTTGCTGCAGGGGCTGGTGGGAAAGTCACGGCCCCGTGCAGACCCCGGCTGAAATGGAGACCCCTCGGAGGGGAGAGACTGAACTACAGACAGACAACAGGCAGACCACACGCAGAGACAGGACGCGCACCACAGTCTGCAGGAACCAGCCCAGGAGAGCGACC
>NW_011482217.1:16298-17299 GCF_000754665.1 Bison bison bison
ACAGGGAACAGGCAGAAGACAGGAACAGAGCTCACAGGGAACAGGCAGAAGACAGGAACACAGAGCTCACAGGGAACAGGCAGAAGACAGGAACACAGAGCTCACAGGGAACAGGCAGAAGACAAGAACACAGCTCACAGGGAACAGGCAGAAGACAGAAACACAGCTCACAGAGAACAGGCAGAAGACAGGAATGCTGCTCACAGGGAAGAGGCAGAAGACAGAAAACAGCTCCAGAGAACAGGCAGAAGACAGGAACACAGAGCTCACAGGGAAAAGGCAGAAGATAGAAACACAGCTCACAGAGAACAGGCAGAAGACAGGAACACAGCTCACAGGGAACAGGCAGAAGACAGAAACACAGCTCACAGAGAACAGGCAGAAGACAGGATCACAGAGCTCACAGGGAACAGACAGAAGACAAGAACACAGCTCACAGGGAACAGGCAGAAGACAGGAACACAGAGCTCAAAGGGAACAGGCAGAAGACAAGAACACAGCTCACAGGGAACAGGCAGAAGACAGAAACACAGCTCACAGGGAATAGGCAGAAGACAGAAACAGCTCACAGGGAACAGGCAGAAGACAGAAAATAGCTCACAGAGAACAGGCAGAAGACAGGAACACAGAGCTCACAGGGAAAAGGCAGAAGATAGAAACACAGCTCACAGAGAACAGGCAGAAGACAGACACAGAGATCGCAGGGAACAGGCAGAAGACAGAAACACAGCTCGCAGGGAACAGGCAGAAGACAGGAACACAGCTCACAGGGAACAGGCAGAAGACAGGAACACAGCTCACAGGGAACAGGCAGAAGACAGGAACACAGAGCTCAAAGGGAACAGGCAGAAGACAGGAACACAGAGCTCACAGGGAACAGGCAGAAGACAGAAAACAGCTCACAGGGAACAGGCAGAAGACAGGCTCACAGGGAACAGACATAAGACAGGAACGCAGCTCTCAGGGAACAGGCAGATGACAGAAACACAGAGCTAACAGGG
>NW_011482218.1:0-856 GCF_000754665.1 Bison bison bison
CAGTCTTTTGGACTTTGTGGGAGAGGGAAAGGGTGGGATGATTTGGGAGAATGGCATTGAAACATGTATAATATCATATATGAAACGAATCGCCAGTCCAGGTTCTATGCATGATACAGGATGCCTGGGGCCGGTGCACTGGGATGACCCAGAGGGATGGTACAGGGAGGGAGGTGTGAGAGGGTTCAGGATGGGGAACACATGTACACCTGTGGCAGATTCGTGTTGATATATGGCAAAACCAATACAATATTGTAAAGTAAAGAAAATATAAAAATAAAAAAGTATCACTGGCAAACTCTGATTCAAAAAAATAAAGATATTTGTTGATGCTGTATGCAGCCTATACACACATGAGTATATACTGACTAAATTTGATATTTTAACTCATGTATGCATACCATCACCACAATTGCAATGAAAATATCTGTCTCTGTAAAAATTACCTTGTACCTCCTTTATAAAGCCTCCCTCTCATTCCTCTTTATTCTGCCTGCTCTATTTATCTGCTTTATGTCATTATAGATCATTTTTACATTTTCTAAAGTTTTATATAAATCACATCATACTGTATGTATTTTTCTTTTGGTCTGACTTCTTTCAGTATAGTTATTTTGAGATTCATCCATATTGTAGAGTGTATCAGTAGACCATTCTTTTTTATTACTGAGTGTTATTATTATTATTATTGGATTTGGTCCTGTGTTGTCTACACTCCTGGATTTTATTTTACTTTTAAATTCAGTTCAGTTCAGTCACTCAGTCATATCTGACTCTTTGTGACCCCATGAACCGCAGCATGCCAGGCCTCCCTGTCCATCACCAACTCCCAGAGCTTACTCAAACTCATGTCCAT
>NW_011482218.1:3871-4299 GCF_000754665.1 Bison bison bison
GTATGTATTTCTGTATGCATTTTAGACTTAGTTTGTCTAAGGGAAAAAACCTGCTGAAATTTTGATTGGCATTGTGTTGACTCTATAGAAAAAATTGAGGAGAATTGACATCTTAACTTTTCAAGTTTTCTGATCCAACACTGTATATTCCTACCATTTATTTAGGTCTTTATTTCTTTCATCATTGTTTTATAGTTTTCAGACAGATCCTGCAAATATTTTGTTAGATTTATCCATTTATATTTTTGATGCAATTGTAAATGGCATTGTTTTAAATTTTCAGTTTCAATACTTTATTTCTGTTGTGTAGATAAGTTTGATGTTCATATATTAATCTTGTATCTTTCAATCCTGCTAAATTCACTTATTAATTGTAGTAGCTTTTATGTAGAGTACATAGAATTATATCACAGACAATCCTCAGACAA
>NW_011482218.1:4399-4812 GCF_000754665.1 Bison bison bison
CTCTTTCTGACTTACTTCACTCTGTATAATAGGCTCTAGGTTCATCCACCTCATTTCAACTGACTCAAATTCATTCCTTTTTATGGATGAGTAATATTCCATTGTATTTATGTACCTCAACATTTTTATCTATTCATCTGTTGATAGACATCTAGGTTTCCTCCATGTCCTGGCAATTGTGAATAGTGTTGCAATGAACATTAGGGTACATGTGTCTTTTTGAATTATAATTTTATCAGGGTAAATGCCCCAGGCTTCCCTGGTGGCTCAGACAGTAAAGAATCTGCCTGCAATGCAGGAAACCCAGGTTTGATCCCTGGGTCCAGAAGATAAGGGAATAGGTACCCACTCCAGTATTCTTGCCTGGAGAATTCCATGGACAGAGGAGTCTGGTTGGGCTACAGTCCATGGAG
>NW_011482218.1:4912-5448 GCF_000754665.1 Bison bison bison
CAGGGTATATGCCCAGTGGTGGGATTGCTGGATCATATGGTAGTTTTATTCTTGGTTTTTTAAGGAACCTCCATACTGTTCTCCATAATGGCTGTATCCATTTACTTTTCCACCAACAGTGCAAGAGGAATTTTTTTCACATTTTCTCTACATCCTCTCAAGCATTTATTGTTTCTATATTTTTTTTTTATTAATGACCATTCTGACCAACGTGAGGTGGATTTGATTTGCATTTTTATAATAATGAGTGATGGTGAGCATCTTTTCATGTGTTTATTGGCCACCAAGATCATTCTTGTTGGTACAGAAGTCACTTACTTGGAGTTGTAGGACTGAGGTCCCCATTTCTTTGTTGGTTGTCATCCAGAGGTCACTCTGAACTCATAGAGGCCACTCACATTCCATACTGTTTGGCTCCCCCCATCTCCCAGCACTATCTGTTACAATAATCTTCCTGTTTTCCCTGAATTACCTTGGTAGATACAAATCGTTCTTCAAACGTATGGAGGTCATTTTTAAGCTTCTGACTCTGTTTC
>NW_011482218.1:6187-7772 GCF_000754665.1 Bison bison bison
ATACTCCATTTAAGTTATTATAAAATAATGGATATATTTCCTGTGCTATATAATGTATCATTGTTGCTTATTTAGTTTATACATCATAGTTTGTGCCTCATCATTTTTTTAGAAAACATTTATTAATATGGTGAACCACATTGATTGATTTTTGAAATATTACATCAATCTTGCATTCCTGGGATAAACCCCATTTTATCACAATGTATCAAACTTGTTTTATGTTGTTGAATTCTTTTTGTAAAATTTTGCTTAAAATTTTGCATCTATGTTCATAAGAGATGTTGGTCTTTGGTTTGCTTCTTATAACATCTTTATTCAGTTTAGATACTAGAATAATGGTAATATTAGCCTCTCAGAATGAGATAGGAAATAATCCTCCCTCATGTTTTCTGGAAGAGTTTGGATAGAATTGACTATTTTTTCCTCAAACATTTGATGGAATTCACTAGTGATGCCATCTGGGAATGGAGTATATTTTTATGGGAGGGTTTCAATAACGAATTCAACTTTCTTAATACATAAAGGACTGTTCACGTCAGGAGGGAGCTTTCACTCTTTGGGTCATGCAAGTTCTAGAGAGGTCATGCAAGTTCTAGAGCTCAGCTCAAGGTTGTCAGGCTATCAATACTTTCAGCAGGTTAGATATGAGTGTCTTAGTCCTGAATGGTGCATCTGGAGGCATATCATAGCATCCATAACTGTTTAATACACTCTAATCCATTTCATAGCATTGATATGGACATTCTTAATTTCTTGTAAGAACCTTAGCATGTGTATTACAAGAGTGATTTTGGAGAGAATGCAACTGTCAATTGCAGTTAAGATTCTTGTCCCCAGAGTTGTCAAAGTTGCAATACAGCAGTCTTCCTTCCTGCAGTTACACTGTGATCCAAACATTAACAGGACTTATTATTATCAGGGCCTTAAAATGATGGGCCATATCATAGTGCAGGTCCATTTTCATGGGATTTGGACCAAATTCCTGGTGTTGCCAAAGGGTTTAGGCCTGCTTGGGGAGATGAGTCAAAAAGAAGGAAATAGAAGTCACTGGAATTAGTCAGAACTGCCTTTGTACCATTTTCTGGGTCCTGCCCTGCTGTGAACTCTCAGATGTAGTGTTTAGGCCATGCACTCTTTACTTCATGAATATAAGATTCTGACTTTCATTTCCATCTTATGGTCCAAAGAGCAGCAGGGAAAAAATGGATTGCATATCATAGTGCTAAATTTGAAAGTGATAGAGAACATTTGAGAGGATACCCTTCACCAGCTTGCAGTTGAGAATTTTCATATAACTTATAGTTGGTCCTTTGTATCTGCCTTTGCTCTGTTGCCTGCAGGTCAACATCCGTGGATTCAACCAACTGCAGACCATGTAGTACTGTAGTATTTACTATTGAAAAAAGTCTGTGTATAAGTGAACATACAGTTCAAACCTGTGTTTTTCAACGGTCAACTGAATATGAAACCACAGCTTTATTTTATATACTCTCTCTAGGCAAGGCAGCTCTCCGGAGTCCTTGACCCATAGTACACAGTGCAGCATCAAGACATCCTTGTCATTTGCTTCCTTATGGATTCC